>NC_087211.1:65944232-65951732 GCF_015104395.2 Macrobrachium nipponense | reverse complement strand
TGCTTGGGATCCTGATGATGGGGGTTCGGCCTGGCCAGGGGAAAGGTGCTAAATTTTCTCGCCTCAACTTCCCACAATCATAATAAATCAGTGAAGCTTAAAAGGACGGGGGGGGGGGGGGGGGGGAGTTGTGCGAGGGGGGGGAGGTGATGGGCGGGTGGGGGGGGGGGGGGGGTAAGAGGCTGACGATAACAGAGCAAAACTGATTGATTGTTACGGACAAATGGCTGAGAGTTTATTGGAATGAGATTAGACGTGACCCGAGTTTGTGCAGAGAACTTCATCTTCGGTGTCCGTAGGTAGAACTGGTCTGTACTTCAATCTTATGACTATGTATGTTTGGAAAATTCCTGTCTATATCGTTATAGAGGACTTTAGCTTATATATGCCCTCAGTTAGAACTGGTTTATAACGTCAAACTTATAGATTGCAAGCGTTAACATTATCTGTTGATCCTGTCTATATCGTTATAGAGAACTTTAGCTTATATATGCCCACAGTTAGAACTGGTTTATAACATACAACTTATAGATTGTAAGCGTTAACATTATCTGTTGATCCTGTCTATATCGATATAGAGAACTTTAGCTTATATATGCCCACAGTTAGAACTGGTTTATAACGTCAAACTTATAGATTGTGAGCGTTAACATTAACTGTTTATCCTCTCTATATCGTTATAGAGAACGTTAGCTTATATATGGCCTCAGTTAGAACTGGTTTATAACGTCAAACTTATAGATTGTAAGCGTTAACATTACCTGTTGATCCTGTCTATATCGTTATAGAGAACTTTAGCTTATATATGCCCACAGTTAGAACTGGTTTATAACGTCAAACTTATAGATTGTAAGCGTTAACATTAACTGTTTATCCTCTCTATATCGTTATAGAGAACGTTAGCTTATATATGGCCTCAGTTAGAACTGGTTTATAACGTCAAACTTATAGATTGTAAGCGTTAACATTAACTGTTTATCCTCTCTATATCGTTATAGAGAACTTTAGCTTATATATGCCCACAGTTAGACCTGGTTTATAACATAAAACTTATAGATTGTAAGCGTTAACATTATCTGTTGATCCTGTCTATATCGTTATAGAGAACTTTAGCTTATCTATGCCCACAGTTAGAACGGGTTTATAACATAAAACTTATAGATTGTAAGCGTTAACATTATCTGTTGATCCTGTCTATATCGATATAGGGAACTTTAGCTTATATATGCCCACAGTTAGAACTGGTTTATAACGTCAAACTTATAGATTGCAAGCGTTAACATTATCTGTTGATCCTGTCTATATAGTTATAGAGAACTTTAGCTTATATATGCACACAGTTAGAACTGGTTCATAACGTCAAACTTATAGATTGTAAGCGTTAACATTATCTGTTGATCCTGTCTATATCGTTATAGAGAACTTTAGCTTATCTATGCCCACAGTTAGAACTGGTTTATAACATAAAACTTATAGATTGTAAGCGTTAACATTATCTGTTGATCCTGTCTATATCGATATAGAGAACTTTAGCTTATATATGCCCACAGTTAGAACTGTTTATAACGTCAAACTTATAGATTGTAAGCGTTAACATTATTTGTTTACCATGTCTGTATCGTTATAGAGAACTTTAGCTTATATATGTCCACATTTGGAACTGGTTTATAACATAAAACTTATAGGCTGTAAATGTTAACATTATCTGTTTATCCTGTCTATATCGTTATAGAGAATTGTAGCTTATATGTCCACGGTTAGAACTGGTTTATAACATAAAACTTATAACTGTAAGTGTTAACATTATCTGTTTATCCTGTCTATATCGTTATAGAGAATTGTAGCTTATATGTCCACGGTTAGAACTGGTTTATAACATAAAACTTATAGGCTGTAAGTGTTAACATTATCTGTTTATCCTGTCTATATCGTTATAGAGAACTTTAGTTTATATGACCACAGTCAGAACTAGTTTATAACGTCAAACTTATAACTGTAAGTGTTAACATTACCAGCTTATAGCAGAATAGATTGCATGCT
The DNA here is from genome assembly GCF_015104395.2 of Macrobrachium nipponense. Taxonomy (NCBI): domain Eukaryota; kingdom Metazoa; phylum Arthropoda; class Malacostraca; order Decapoda; family Palaemonidae; genus Macrobrachium; species Macrobrachium nipponense. The sequence continues at coordinate 65,949,692 of NC_087211.1, read as the reverse complement.
CACGCAACACCGTACGTGATTATGTGACTGCACATTGTATAGAAGTGGCCGTACGTATCGACTGAGCTGAAGCCGATATATCTAGCCCTATAAATTCACCTCGTGAAAATTCATTAAAGGAAACAGAAGGACAGCTTAACGAGAACGATCGCATCCAGGCTCCAAATTAATTGGAATGGCCGACTCAGCTACTTAAAAACGATGCGGATCAAAGGCTTCTCTCACACCTTCGTAAAGGGCTGTTCGGCATTCCCTGTGTCTTTAATATCGAGCCTGCAACTGAGTGTGTGTGTGTGTGTGTGTGTGTGTGTGTGTGCGTTGGCTGTATACTATTGTATACGCCCAGATATGTGTGTGTGTGTGAATGTGTGTGTGTGTGTGGGTGGGCTGTATAGTGTGTATGTGCATATATGCGTACGTGTGCTTTTTTGTGTGTTGGCTGTATAGTGTATGTGCCCATATACGAGTGTTTTGTGTGTGTAGGCTGTCTAGAGATTGAATGTACCAATATACTATATGTGTATGTGTTTATGTCTATAAACTGTATAGTGTGAATATGTGCTTATATATATATCTGTGTGTCTGTGTGTGTAGGCTGTATAGAGAGTGTATGTGTGTGTGTTTGTATCTTGGATGAAAACGTCATGCGTAGAATGCATATAAAGGGTGTATGTGTTAATTAACCTTATACCGATATTTCTGGTCCTTTGACGAGACTGATATATTACAGAGAGCAATAAAACTCAAGAATTAATGGCAGTCGACGACATACATTAGGAAATAATACTTTCGGAGCATGGGCAGTTACTCAAGGAATTTCCAAGAATTTTATTTATCAGAATTAGCGTATCGGAAGCGGATATATTACCAGCTGGATATTCTGCAGACCACTTTCAAATGGTAGAAGAAAATGGACACATCGTTTCTATATATTGCAAGGTATACACTTCAGGGATAGATGCAATCAAAATATGAATAAATACAAGCACAAAAAAGTAAAATAAAATATAATCTGATGAGAAAAAAATTCATTTTTATTGTCCCATTTTAGCTCTATACTACATTACCTACGCTGCATATCTTTGTAGGATAATATTGAGTTAAAAGGGTAAAAATCAAGGCAATGAAAAAAGTGAATAATACTGTTTCAAGGTTAGATATATACAAAATAATATATTATTATATAAAATTAAAATTCACTAGCTGCTCATGAATAGTTTTCAGTCTTTCTTAAGGAATGAATTCTGCAAAATTCCACAAAACGGTAAAATACAGAATTCAGCCTCGTTTATTGCATAAAACCTAAATTCACTAGCTACTTATAACGCGTTTGTAGTTGCTCATAAGGAATGAATGAATTATGTACAGTTCTACAAGGAATAAAATCTGCAATATTTTATTATTTATTATCATTACTTTATTGACTAAATATTACAACAAGCTTACAAAGATAGAGTAATACATTATTATTACTTACATTATATAAAATAATCTTGCACAAGAGAGACTCACTTCGAATAAATGTTTACGTCCACAAAAAATATATATAAATATAAGTTAAATAAATAACAGAATTCAATTAAAAACACAACAATACCACTCCCAAAATATTATACTATAATTAGCTCTTATAGAAATTTAATATTTTATATACATATTTATTATAATGTTCTACCATAATAATAATAATAAAAATAAAAATAATATAAAAAATTTTAAAAATAGAAAATGATAATAAAATAAAAAAGCATAAAAATATGGCAAAAATAAGAATAAAAATTTTTGCCACTGCTTAAATTCTTTGGTACAACCAGTCAAGACAGCTTGAGTCTTCGGTGGAAAAACATCTCTGTTTCTCTCCAAAGTTTTCCACATTACAAAGCCAACTATTAAAGTCAAATATTGCACTAGTCCGTGGTGGTTCAAAGCAAGAGTCTGACTCGCTGTAACTCTCGTCAAAAATCATTTATTGCGTCGTCTAGTGTCGGGATCTATTCAGTAAAAGTCCCGGCGACATCGCAGACTGGCCCAAAGGTGATAGCCTGGTTCTTATCTAGTTTTTATGTCTAAAGGCGTGTTTACGTTATGATATGTCTCTGGTGTTCATCAATGACATAGTCGTTGATACGAATTGCATCTCGTAAAACGTAACCGTGATAAATATAAGATCAATAAAATTATAGGTTTGATTATAAAGTTAAATGATAATTACAATTCTATGTCCCCTATCAGTCGTCGATGCAAACTGCATATCGTAAAATTTAATTACATAATAAGAAAAATTATAATCATCGCATTGATTTTAAAATTAAGTATAATTACAATTGTCTCCTATGTCCATAAATATACCAGAAGCACATAGGAAGCAAAGAATATTAATAATAATAATAATAATAATAATAATAATAATAATAATAATAATAATAATAATAAATAAATAAATAAATAAATAAATAAATAAATAACATTGTAAATGGATCATAAAATTATTAACGATTACAATTTCATATATCGTCAGTAAACAAATTTGCCAGCAATATAAACGGAGGCAAATATATAAAAAAATAAGTCAAACTAACTTCAATAACAAATTTAAAACTATTAAACGCTTCCCTCAATATTGGACTATATTAAGACTATCGCGCCCGAGTTCAACTGCCCAGGGCTGATAATATAATTTGGTTCAGGACTGGGGATTTAAAAATAATCTCTAGCTAATTGGAATTTTATAAACAAATGACGCCAGCGAGTGAAGAGTCCGATCCGGATTCAAATTAAATATGTTGGCGAAATATCGTTCGGTAGATGTCCGTAGAACATTCAGATAAGTTGTCCCTTTCCTGGCAAAGTGTCGAATATGCATGTTTTTTTATTTATTATTTTTCGAAGCTACATCGAAGGTGGTTTTATTATTGACTTCTTGTTTCAGCAAAGTATCAGGTCTGTCTCTCTCTCTCACCACCCTGTTTGTATGGAGAGAGAGAGAGAGAGAGAGAGAGAGAGAGAGAGAGAGAGAGAGAGAGAGAGAGAGAGAGACCTGCTACTTTGCTGTAACAGGAAGTCAATGACAAATTCATCGATGCTGACAGATCGCGACATTTTAAAAATGCGCATTCGATATTTTGCCAAAAAAATTTCGAAATGTTCGTCGGCGTATGTCCGTAGACTAAATGTCCTGGAACATTTTACGTTTATGAGGTTCCATTGATGTTTCGCGAAAAATTGAAGAAGAAATTTTTCATCGATGATTTGTGGGACATCAGTAATTTGTAAGACAAGTGTTTTGTGGGACATAAGTAATTTGTAAGACAAGTGTTTTGTGGGACATAAGTAATTTGTAAGACAAGTATACAAGAGCTTGTAAACGACCTGTAAGACTTTAAAGCATTTATGGGTCTCCTACCGATGTTTACAAGGTAAACGGATTCTATCAGTGATTGTCGTTTACTCTGGGAGTAAACCTACAAACTACTTTGTTGTTATTACTGTTGTTATTGTTCTTGTTGGAGGCTTAGGAAAGGTCTATGTTGAGTTAAAGATACAGGAATTCTAGGATAGGATATTTATGATTGATTTATTTGAATGAAAATGTATAAAAAATAAATAATGTGCATGTTAAACAGTGCAGAACAAATATTTCTAAAAAAAATACAGTGTAATTATTTTAATGTTTATAGATTTTAGCACGCGGCCCTGGTAAGCTCGAGGTCGGATCACGCCTTGTTTTGTTTAATTTTATGAAACATTAATGGTATTTCTCGACAGAAGCACATGGAAAATCATAAATACTGAGTTCTCTTAGGGTAAAATTTTACTTACAGTATTGCACGATAAAATTGTACGGAAAACAATACTGTGTTCTCTTGGTTTCACGGGTAGATGTATCTCCTGTTGGACAATGTCCCAATAATACTACGACCGGTTTCGATACCAATACCTACAAGCACTCCCGTTGTTTGCTTTTGCTGCTGTTCTTTCTGTTCGTCGTTCTGCATGTAAATCATGCAGAAATCACAGTCAAGAAGAGTACAAAACCTGAACTGTGACACACGAAGAATGAAGTTATCACTGCGGATTACGGGCTGCTAAGAAGCAAGAGCCCGTGCCAGTACAAAGCTGGCTTAATCAATGTATGTATGTATCACTGAGGTACATGGAACATACAAGACTTGAGAACACACTGATGAACAAGGTACAACAGATATTATTATTATTATTATTATTATTATTATTATTATTATTATTATTATTATTATTATTATTATTATTGTACTTAGGAAGCAGACCCTCTCTCTCAAGCATACTTTATTAAAAAGTAATGGCTACGTCAGCAGCATTACACTTGTAGAGATTCTTCTCTATTTTCCGAATAGCGGCTTTTCCCGTGCTACTTAGACAGGCTAGTAGAGCGCCTATGGGGGTCATGATCAAATACAGTTAAAATTGGTGTATATATTTGAATTTTACAGATAAACTATGATACCATAGTTATCAAAGTCATTAACGATATATATATGTCTCTCTCTCTCTCTCTCTCTCTCTCTCTCTCTCTCTCTCTCTTTCTTAAAGCGAGCTTTCGTCTGGAGCTGCCAGACATCCTCGGGCTGGGAAGCTGAGGGTGGACTGATCTTGGAGCGGTGTCCGTCCTCGTTTATATTTGGGGGGGGTTGACAGCAGGGGGTCTGCCCCATGCTGATCTACTATTGGCTGGTGGCGGTAGGTCTTCGTTTTCATTGGTGGCTTAAACCAGGTCTCAAGCCACTTTCCACGCGCCTCCCAAGCACTCGTAAATAACGGGTATTCAAATAAATTAATAAGCAGAGAAGTCCGTACAGCCCTGGAGAAATGGTACGGTAGTGAGAGCCCGCAACCCCGCCCCCAGGATAATATCAAGCTGTATTATAAAGCCTTCATGAGTTCACATTACCGTGAAGAAGAGGACTCAGTTAAGAAAATTATTTCTGAAAACGAAGACCTACCGCCACAGCCAATAGTAGATCAGCATGGGGCAGACCCCCTGCTGTCAACCCCAAATATAAACGAGGACGGACACCGCTCCAAGATCAGTCCACCCTCAGCTTCCCAGCCGAGGATGTCTGGCAGCTACAGACGAAAGCTCGCTTGCTTCAAGAAAGAGAGAGAGAGAGAGAGAGAGAGACATATATATATATATATATATATATATATATATATATATATATATATATATATATATATATCGTTAATGACTTTCATAATTATTATTATTATTCAGAAAATTAACCACGTTCATACGGAACAACCCTACAGGGGCCATTGATACAGAAAAAAAGGGTCTACACAGGAAAATTCAGCACAATACTAGCACCATAAACAATCCTTAATTCTTCAATAAACAACAAGTTACGTAACAACCAAAATACCTAAACAACTTCAGAACAATCCTACCGGCAGAGTATGGAACTTGCAATGTACCCAGGA
>NC_087211.1:65866732-65934232 GCF_015104395.2 Macrobrachium nipponense | reverse complement strand
ATAAGCCGTGGCCCATGAAACATTTAGCCACAGCCGGTGGCGGCCTGTCCTATAGCTGCAATTTGGAACGCTTCATGATTGGAGGGTGGATGATCAACATCCCAACTTGCAGCCCTCTAGCCTCAGTGGTTTTTAAGATCTGAGGGCGGACAAGAAAAAGTGCGGACAGACAGACAAATAGCCATTTTAATAGTTTCCTTTTTCAGAAAACTAAAAAACTAAAAAAAGCTCCATTCAATTTAATGTTCATTGCATGGTCTGTTGGACCAGGCAACTGACAGCACTACACACTCAACGAAGGTGTTTTAATTCCATCCTGAAGAGATAAGCTTCTTAAATATGTATTTGCGCTTTGGTTGCATGATAATAATAATAGTAATAATAATAATAATAATAATAATAAAGGAAGGAGGGAGGACTACTAAGCATAAAGGACTGCGTCAACATCGAGAACAGAGCACTGGGGCAATATCTGAAAACCAGTGAAGACGAGTGGCCTAAACAGAGTGCATTGGGAAGAACGGATCTGATTAAAAGTCAGACGAAAGACCCACATATATACAGAGACAGGAGAATGACAGACAGAATAGAAGGAATGGCACAACAAACCAATGCACGGACAATACATGAGACAGACTAAAGAACTAGCCAGCGATGACACATGGCAATGGTTACAGAGGGGAGAGCTCAAGAAGGAAACTGAAGGAATGATAACAGCGGCACAAGATCAGGCCCTAAGAACCAGATATATCCAAAGAACGATAGATGGAAATAACATCTCTCCCTATGTAGGAGGTGCAATACGAAAAATGAAACCATAAACCACATAGCAAGCGAATGTCCGGCACTTGCACAGAACCAGTACAAAAAGAGGCATGATTCAGTAGCAAAAGCCCTCCACTGGAGCCTGTGCAAGAAACATCAGCTACCTTGCAGTAATAAGTGGTACGAGCACCAACCTAATGGGAGTGAATAGAAAACGATCAGGCAAAGATCCTCTGGGACTATGGTATCAGAACAGATAGGGTGATACGTGCAAATAGACCAGACGTGACGTTGATTGACAAAATCAAGAAGAAAGTATCACTCATTGATGTCGCAATACCATGGGACACCAAAGTTGAAGAGAAAGAGAGGGAAAAATTGGATAAGTATCAAGATCTGAAAATAGAAATAAGAAGGATATGGGATATGCCAGTGGAAATTGTACCCATCATCATAGGAGAACTAGGCACGATCCCAAGATCCCTGAAAAGGAATCTGGAAAAACTAAAGGCTGAAGTAGCTCCAGGACTCATGCAAAAGAATGTGATCCTAGAAACGGCGCACATAGTAAGAAGAGTGATGGACTCCTAAGGAGGCAGGATGCAACCCGGAACCCCACACTATATATGCCACCCAGTCGAATTGGAGGACTGTGATAAAGCAAAAAAAAAATAATAATAATAATGATAATAATAATAATAATAAGTAGGCCTATAATAGCATGTCAATTATCTAATAGTCCACTTATTTTCAGCTGCCCCACTCAAATTGATCTGTACGCTTTCACCAAGTATCCGGTACCATATATATTCAGGGAAGAAAATTTAAACTCGACTAAAAATTATACTTACGGGCAAATTAAGGCGAAAATTGCCCGCAGTTTGATGTTTAAAGCCAGCTGAGTGCAGAGCCAAAATATATAGGGTCTGCTCAACTTGGCAGTGGGGGCGGAGCTAATCCTGTGATGTCACAAGAGTAACACTTCTTGTGCTTCTCCATTGAATTACTTACAGAACCTTTAGTTTGTATACATTTAATTCATATCGCATAGTGTTTTTCATAAAATCTTGATAAAATCTGTAAAGAGGTCACATGTTTGATGTTTCTTAATACCCATTCTCTCATTTAGTCACCAAAGCCTTGTTTTGTTATTTCACATGAAATATACCAGTTTCAACACACATATCTACTCCAGTTTTGTTTCTTTTATGGTTTTTCTTTACCTATTTATTTACTACCTATATACTGGTTTGCTGTATTCTCTTCAAGTCCATTTTTATAAGATGACAACTCTCTCTCTCTCCTCTCCTCTCTCTCTCAGGTCAGTAATAATCAGCAAGATTTATAAATAATTGTTAAGAAATGTATTTAGCTCTGTCACTGTGTTCATACCTCACTTTGAAAAGCATCTTTTTTTATGCTAAAGGTTAGAATTATATTTTCCAAATCCTAGCATGAATACTACTTGTTATGCACTAAATACAAAAATAATGTGGATGCAGGCAGTGTAAAAAATGGCAGTTGCATTTGCATGACTTGACCACGAAAAAAAACCATATCAACAGTATAAGAATTACATCATTTACGATATAAGGTATCAAAGATATGATGAAGACTATGATACAGGGAACACATTTCCAGCAAATTTCTCATTAGCACTTCATATCATAAATATACTTCCGAACACAAGTTTACATATAACACAAACTGTATACATAAAGGTATTAATTATGCATGCCTCAAACGATTATGATATTTTCGGAAAAAAAAGTACAAAAAGGTATTCGTCAGTCTGGCTGGAGGTAACTGATGACGTTTCACAAGGGGCGGGGCTAGATTTCAGATCTCCCACGACGCTTAATTTTTGATAATTTGTTGCGTGCGTAGATAATTTTTCCTGTGCGCGATTATGGGTTTGAAAGTAATTGTAATTGTAATGTGCCATATACCAATTAAAAGGGCATTCTTTGTACTTTACATGCTATATGGCAAAAATGTATAAGATGAAAAAATTAGTAAGAAAAAATGTAAATATTTACATTAAATTTAAACATTTTGGTCCGTCTTTGACCTAGAATTCCTCGAAAATTTCTGAGAACACCTATCAATTTTATTTATGCATTTAATAGTAAATTTTATCAGCTTTCTAATCCATTTTCCGTTTCTTTCTACCTTTCATCCCTTATTCAGCTACGCTACGAAACGTGAATGTATGTAGGTTGACGTTTTTGTGTGCGTAGATAATTTTTTCCGTGCGCGCTTGTGGGTTTGAAAGTAATCGTAATTGTAATGTACCATATATCATTTGAAAGAGCATTCTTTGCACTTTAACGTAGTATACGGCAACGTGTAATAAGAGGAAAATTTATATGAAAAAACTCCATCGCAAAAATAGTTATATAGAAACGTTATCGTAAATATAAATTAGTTTCATAAAGATATGGTCCTTTTGTAACTGATGACGTTTCATAAGGGGCGGGGATAGGTTTTAGTACCGCCTCGTGAGTAGACCCTATACTTTGACTCTGGCTGAGTGTGTTTGTCTCTTAACTTCCCGCGTGGTAGTGCACCAAACAGCAGCCTTTATGCAGTGTTTTCAATACAATCTATCGATGCTGGCTTTAACGACCATTATTCGGCTAATTTTCTCCTAGTATATTTTTACTTTCATTGTTCATTTATTTTCCCAGTAGACAGGTACATCAAATAATATCCTCATGTTTGTTCAATGTATTTACCAATGCTAATATGATTTATAATGCGTCTCCAACACAGTCATAAAATTGGACAACCAAAAGTGCAAATATGTCAGCTGTGTGCAAGGCATAGGGCGTCAGTCACTGGAGTAGCGATTGCCCTCACGAGAGTGACTCCGGGAGGCCATATTGAAAGGTCTCGGTACAGCTCTTAGTATTATATTTTATTACTTTTATTTTTTTAATCTTTATTATTATTATTATTATTTGACGCAATTTCACAGAGAAAAATACCTTATGAAAACAGGCCTAAGCACTTCAACCATTGTGGTTAAGGCCTAAGCATCTGCTCTTGGATCTAAGCAGTGTGAAGCATAAATGGTTCCTGTGTAAATTACAGGACTTTCTTTGCACACAGTAGCGAAGCACTTACTAAACAGTAATGTAGTACAATCACTAAACAGTAACATTCACAATGCACATACACTCAGTAAGCACTCACACTTATATACTTTCACTATTACACACACACACACAGACACACACAATTAACATACACTCACACTCAATAACACCGAACACTCTGAATACCCAACACTCACTAGGCACTCGCTAAACACTAAAATCCCTACCTAAACGCTTAAAACACTAAACTCACTAAATACTCATTATACCCCAAACACTCGGAAAACATTCACTAAACACTCACGTAATTCTAAACATTAATTAAACACTAAACACCCACTAAATCGAAATGCTGGAGACCATATGAGGCAAAATAGGTCAGAGTCCGTTATCAGCAAATATATAAATATATATATATATATATATATATATATATATATATATATATATATATGTATGTATGTATATATATATATATATATATATATATATATATATATATAATAACATATGGACCGAAATTGATAATGATAGGAGATAGAAGAAAACGAAGAATTAATGGACGGGTAACTACTGACATAACATAAGGATTGGTCAGTCATTTCTTCCATAAGCATTCAGTAACTACGAACTCTATATGAGTAAGGATATATAATGTATATATCGGTATGCAATATCATATATGTTATATATGATATTGCATACCGATTTTCTCTTTAAAAGATAAATAAAAAGAAATGTGATAAAGGAACGAATAAGAGAAAGAAAATGTTCTATTTATTCCCATAAGTCTATAATTATTAGTCTTTTTTGTTAGTACTAGCAGACATCATTTGGGTCTTTAAAAATGTTGTTGAGTCGTGAACTGTCGTTAAGTTTTAGTAATAACCGTTCTAAAAGGTATGTAATTTCATAAAAAAAACTTATAAGTAATAGATCAGGTTATATAGCTTTAGTTGCGTCAGTAATAAATCAGGTTATATAGCTTTAGTTGCGTCATATGCTAAGCATTTTTTTCCACTTAATTGCTGAAGAAACAACTTGCATGAGTAAAAGAACTAGACGCTATTAAAAACGAAAACTGGTAACTTGCGGGGAAGAAACAATAGAATAATTATCCTTTTAAGATGCATATCCTTATTACCAAAATGTTTAATCTAGACTTTAAGACCTTTCAGTAATAGACTGTACACAGGTACAACACAAATTCAAATTGATAATGGCTTAAATCAGAGTTTGTGACAAGGTGTTTAGACCTCTCCTACAGATAGAGTACTAATTAGTTCGTCTGACTCACATGTAAAGAAATAATCGACTAATTATCATTTTAGAACATTTCCTTATTATCAAAATATTTAATCTAGATTTTAAGACCTTTCAGCAATAGATTTTATACAGGTACAACATAAATTCAAATTGATAATGGCTTAAATCAGAGTGTTAATGACAAGGTGTTTAGGCCTCTCCATCAGACAGGTACTAATTAGTTCGTATAGTCGACACCAGGGCGGCGCTGCCCGCAGTGGCTGGTGACGCGGGGTGGTCAACTACGAAGAGCTGGCGATGTTTTTCGTTTATTATTTTATGGTGCTGGTGCGTTGTGCAAATTGCAATTGCAGGGATTGGTACAGAACGTCTTCCCCGTGAGATATGGAGTGACCTCTGTCAGGTAAATAAAGGCGAATTTATTTATATATAAACCATATTCTGTGCGTCAGTCAAGTCGGCCGCCTTGATAGAAGTCGACACTATCGATGTCATTAGTATGTCGTAGATATTCCGAGTATTATTTTCGTAATTTCCAAATGTTATTGTTGCACAATTACACAATAGTTGCTTGCTGTTGTGTCGAGATTCGTCTCATCAACCTGTATTTTGTCAAGTCATTTAGACCTGTAGGTTAATGTAGGCCTGTATGATACAGTTAGTGTACTATTTACTATTAAGCTTTTTATTCACATGTAAAGGCATCTTTAGGAATGTTCAACGAAATTAGTTTGATCAATGGACGTTTTTTAAACTAAAAGTCACACTCGATTCGAAGAACAAACAGTTGTATTGTATAATGTAACAAACCCTGGTTTCATTTTTTATTCAACGATGTGCCCTTATAGATTATAATGATAGCAGGGAAGTTACAAGCTTGGTAGTCTATTCTATAGACCTAAACCATTCAAACTATGCTAATTTCTGAATATGCTCGCTCTATCATTTAAACCTTATTCTGATTGTAAAATGATTTCGAATGTATAAAAAACAAAGCAAAAATTCATTTATGTTAACTGTTATCAAATCATCCTGCTATGGGAAAAAAATAGCCAATAAGTAGCACTAAGAATACCTTAGCCAAGAATGCTAGGCCTATACGAACTACTTCATTATGTATTTTCATAGTTTTTTCCGCTTTTATAGATTACTCTCGTTCCGTACAAGTCGAAATTAACTTCATGCTTTGGTTCTTAACCGTCAGTTCTTTCTACGTATCGTTCAAAAACCTTAAAATAGAAAGAAATGTGACTTAGTCAGCCTCTCTGAGTATACGGGGGCTTGGTTGGGACTTTGGTCCACATTCCAATGATCATATTATGGACTTCGTAGTTATTTTATGGGGTTTCAAAAAGATTTTGTTAAAAGTATTGAGTGTTGGCTATATGACTTATTTTTCGTTATGAAAACACATTTACTGATTGTGGTACAATCTATGAGAATGCGCACACACATTACAATATATATTATATATAATATATATATATTATATATATATATAATATAATGTATATATATATTATATATTATATATATATATATATATATATCACGTGAAGGTGGACATTAGAAACGTTCAATTCATTACAATTCTTTATTTCCTACGTTTCGTATATCATTATTACATCTTCAGGGAATCTGTTAAACAATAAATATTAGAGTGTTATATTAGTGTTCGGGATTGGAGATCCTACAGCCAGTACGGGGAAACTTAATCCCCGATGAGAGTCGATTCTGACACCCGCAGTAACCTCCTCGTGATCCGACATATGTCCCAGAGTTACACTTAGGGCAAGTATACTTATAGACCACGTTGGAGGTCAAGAGCAGGGGTCCAATCGATCTTTATATCTGAAAAAGGAACCGATTGTTAGCGGATTTATTGGAATTAATTTTAGATTAATGGCACCATAATGTTTTATGTGAATAATTTGTGCAAACTTTTTCCGAAAGGAGTCATCATGTAAAAACGGGAATTTGGCATAAAAAGCTAATTTTGGTACTGTACATGGTTTGCGACATTAGCGAATTGTTTGTTAAGAAACAAACGGAGCTTTTTTATAAAACAAAGTCTGTGGGAAGCAATTATCCCTAAAATATCCAGAAAGGAAACTAATTTCTTGGTGGAAGGATTGCCAGTTCGATGTATAAAAAATGCCCTGTGGAGGAGAGTAAAAATAGAGTTTAGTTTAAAATCATAAAAACAAGAACTATAGTAATTGGATCCTAGACCAGTAAAAGGTTTTCTTTCTAAAAACAGATGTACTAAAGAGCCATTATCCTAGTGACAAGAACGTCTAAGAAAGGTAATTGATCGTTTCACCTCTCTTTTTCCACGGTAAAATTAATGTTACTATGTTTAGTATTAACATATGCTAAAAAGGAGTCAATATCACAGTCATTTTTAAAATAAGGCGAAGGTGTCATCAATATACCTACCATAAAAGAGTGGATGGAACCTGAGTGGGCAGTCATCTAACTGCGGGTCAGAATCGACTCTCATCGGGGATTAAGTTTCCGTACTGGCTGTAGGCTCTCCAATCCCGAACACTCTAATATAAGAAAACATTCGAAAAATTGTAAAATATATATAGAAAGAAGCCATTTTTTCCGAGTCATAAGCCAAGCGAACAATGCATATGAACTGCCTATCCTAGAGTCATTATTTATTAAACAACTGGTTCCCCAGTTAAATACCCAGACCTCCTCCACACAACTGTACCAGAGCTAACTTTTATTTGTTTTGTCATTCTGTCTCTTGCCTTCTCGGCAATAAAGGTTCGGTTAGCGGTCTTTGGTCTTTTTATTTTTATTTTTTTGTTTTCGTTCTGTATGTTTTTTTTTAATTGTGTTGTAATTTATAAATGTTGAATTTTAGAGTAATTTTAAAGTAATTTTATTTATTGTTTAACAGATTCCCTGAGATGTAATAATGATATTACGCGAAACGTAGGAAATAAAGAATTGTAATGAATTGCAACGTTTCTAATAGTCCACCTTCACGCTGATGTGTCCTACTGGCCGCCGCCTTCCTCTGTCTCCTTATATATAATATATATACTTATTATATATATATATATATATATATATATATATATATAATATATTATATGTATATATAATATATATCTATATTTATATATATAATATTATATTGGTATAATATTTAAATATTATATCTTATAATATTCTGATAATATATATATTAATATATATATAGTACATAGATGATATATATATATATATATATAGTATATATATATATATATATATATATATTATATATATATATGATATATATATATATATATATATATGAATAATATATATATATATATATAATCTATATTTTTATGTATATATATATATATATATATATATAATATATATTATATATATTATCTGATCATATATAATATATTAATATATATATATGAATATATATATAATATATATATATATATATATATATAATAATAATTAATATTATATGGAATTTATATATATTATATATATGAATATATATATAGGAATATATTAATATATATAATTCTATATATAATATATATATTTAGATATAGATATTATATATAGAATATATATATATAGTATATATATGATATATATCTATTATATATATATCTATTATTATATATAATATATGTAAGATATATATAAATATATATAATTATTAATATATAATATAATATATCTATTAAATCTATATTATTATTATTTCTTATCTTCTATAGCTATATATATTTATTATAGATATTTCTTATTATATTATATATTAATATTATAATATATATATTATATATATCTATATTAATATTTATATTGGAGTAGGGAGACGCGTTCTGTCTTTCATCCATTTATTAGCGCCGATGTTTCGTATCAGCTTGATACATTTTCAGGGCTGAAACGATTACACATCCAATTGCGTATAAGTAAAAAGATACACAGAATGTTTACCACACCAAAATTAAAAACCTTTTTAATAAATTAAGAATAAAAACAGAGTGAAAACAGAAACACAGAATATCAGTGAAAGTGCTATTAGCGAATACAGAGAAACAAATTAATAAAAAAAAAAAACAATAATAATAATAATAATAAGTAATAATAATAATAATAATAATAATAAGGAGAACTGACACGAAAAATTGTTATGGAAGGGAGTGTAAACAAAACAACAGGTAATTAGGCAATGAACAGTTGGGTGGGAGACGATTGGTGGTTAAGAGAAGGTATAGTTAGCTTAATCATTATTGATTCAAGGGTGGTTAGTTCGTTTATATGTCGGGTTCTTCCTACAATATTAAAATGTCTGGCATCTATGTGTGTTTTGCAACTTTTACTGTGATTTCTTATGTTAGATTGTTCTGGATTTGATAGTCGACAACCCATTCTATAGCTAATTCCTTGATGAGAGGAAATTCAGACTTTTAGCAGCCTCCTGGTGCAACCGATGTAAGTGCCGAGATCACATCTGGGACAATTATACTTATAAACGACACCGGAGGCAAACAGGGGGCTGATCTTATCCTTGACTTGGAAGAGTGAGCCGATAGTTCGGAGGTTTATGGGAATTAGTTTCAAATTAAGGGCAGGCAATTGCTCATTGAATAGGTTGATGCATTTTTTCCTAAATTTATTATTATGGAGAAAGGGAAATCTAGCAAACATAATATATACATATATATAATTATATATATAATACTTATATATATATATATATATATATATATATATTATATTAATATAATATGTGTATGTATAAAAGAATCATAGAGGTAGCAGACCCGATCAGCATGCAGGTTGAAAAGGCAAGTTTATTATGCCAACGTTTCATCTTTCGTATGTTTATTTTCTCTCTGCCTTTTTAGTCGCTTTTTAAAAACTCTTTCCTTGGTAGGTGTTCCTTTCAAGCTCTGGTTTTTAATTTACTATTTGTAAACCTCAAATATTCTTTATGTTTTTTTAGATTTTTATGTGCGTAAGTGATGTTTTAGTTATTCATAGTATGTCATTTTCCAGCCTTGAGGATGCATCATGCGATGTGAAACGTTGGCATCATACACGATACTTGTGAAAGATATATATATATATATATATCTATATATATATATATATATATATATATATATATATATATATTTTGTGTTTGGCCTTTAACGATCGCGAGCGATCTCACCCCTGGGCATCATTGCTAAGAGAACGTCATAGAATGGGGGTTTAGTTTACCCAGGGGTGGGCCTTCCCCATTTCTCAGCTCTCTGAGCTAGCCAAGATAGATAAAATCCTCAGTCTAATGACCCTTCTTCTTGTAACGCCTCCAGATTATTCTCCTGCGGTTGATAGAAAACAGGTGGTTCCTTTAGAGAGTCCAAAAATCCAGCCATTTCTCTGCTAACTGTTGGAAATCCTTCACTATAGACAGGAAGCTTCCAGTCTCCTAATCGGACGACGTCGAAATACAGCGATTCCTGACAATGTCCTTCGAAGTGTTAGTGCCCCTGCCACACTGAGATCAAACACTTTGCATATATAAAAGGCATTGAACTTACGGGTTTTTACGCCACGCCAGAGGTTGCCACAGTAGTATATGCAAAAATGGGATGCAATTTGCAATGCATATCCAATTCGCAAATGAAGTAGTAGGCATGAAACTTACGGGTTCTTACGCCGCGCCAGTGGTTGCCTACTACCCATTTGTGATTGGGCCTTGATACCCTATTCCAAGGGTATCATGTGGCAGGAGAGAGAGGGGATGCACCACAGTCCAGAGTTGGACAGGGGGTGCACAACAATCCAATCTTCGGGCACTTACTGCCAGGCCACAATCCGCTGTAGTCTCTCGACTGCGCAGAGCTGCTTTCACAACCATATCCAGGAAGGCTTTCCATCAGAAACTTTAGCGTCTTCTGGCTCTCAATGTCTGAGATTTCCTGGCTTCTATCTTCTGCAAGTAAACCACCGTTCTCTATAAATGCAGAGGTTCCTTTCCTTGCACCCTTTACGTGACGGCGTTTATCTTGTAGAGCTCTTGGACCATTTTAGCCTCTTGCTCCAGTCGTTGGAGGTTGGCTGCAGATATCAGCCCCATCTTCTGGTGCAATTCATCTCTGTTTAGAGGCTTCTCAGTTGATAGAGTTTTAGTCGGGGCCTTTGAGTGCCTCTTGGTGCCAACTGAAGGTCGTTGTAATCCTTTGATTTGACTAAGTTCTTCCTCGATCCTGTCCATTCGTCGGTAGAGGGATCTGCAGTTGATTTGCGGCTTCCTCAGACATCGAGTTTTAACCGAAGCCTTTTTGTCTTCCGCTTTTCTCATGGCCTTCTCGTTTCTGCACACTTCCTTTTCTTTAGTATCCTTTGGTCCATTAAGAACTTTGACTTTCGTTTCCAAGCAGCTAATCGTCGTAACCTGCGCCAAGATTTCTTCTTGGCGTCTGTCGAGTCCCAATAATGCTTCCATCTCTTCAAATTCCTTAGTCTCTAATTGCTCCTTCGTCTCCTCAAGTTCGAATTCAAGTTGAACTATCCTTCTAACCAGGTCATTCATCTTTCCATTTGCCGTCGGTTGTTCTGCTACAATAGTTTTAGATTCTTGCAGCAGACCTAAGACTTCCAATTCTTTTTGGGTGCACTCCTTTTCCAGTCGGAGGATCTCTCTGTCCCTCTGCAAGGCTTGTTCTCTCAGCTTTTCGAGTTCCTCGTTTTTGTCAGCTAATTCTCTCTTACATTTGTCGAGCTCTTTCAAATTTTCCAGGGCCTTCTGTGTCTGAATGGTGAGGACTTGTAACTCGTCCTCTAAACCTGTGATCTTCAAGTTCTTGTTCTCGTTCTCCCTCTTCAGCTTTTCTATGTTCTTCTCTTTCCTTCCATTCTCTTTTCGAAGTCCTTCCAGGTCCTGATTCAGCTTGTTCATTTTCATTTGCATTTCTTCTCGGCTTTTATCGTTTTGCTGTAGCTCTCGATGCAAAGTGTCCTTCTCCATCGAGAGAACTGCGACTGTGTTTTCCAGAATAATTAGCATCTGGTCTCTCTCCTCGTTTTCTTTTATTTGGACTTCTGTAACCTTCGCCTTTTCAATCATTTCGTTTTTCAGAGTCTGCATCTCTTCGGACATTGAAAAGATGTTTCTGTCCTTTTCTTTGTTCATTCGTTCGAGGTCTCTGACGTGTTCTTCCATCTGCAGTTTTTCTATGGTCAGGCCCTCTACCTTGTTCAGTAATTCGTGGATCAGCTGATCCTTTTCTAATCTGTCTTTCTCAAACCTCAAGAAAACATTTTCATTTTCCTTGATTACTTCCTCGAACTTTCGACTTATATCCAAATTCCTTGCTTCTTCGCTGCCTGGATGATCGCCTTCTTCTTTACTGGAACGTTCGTATACTACTTCGTTATCCGAAACATGGTCTTCTTCAAAGCCAGAGTGATCAACTTCGTCCTCCTGATTTCCAGCCTCATCAAGACAGGCAGAGCTGTCGGAGGCCATGAAATCGACAAAGAACTGAACCATTTTAATGCTAAATCCATGAAGTATAAATACTCCAGTGAATAGCATAACAATAATGGCAAACAATGTAATCACGCTGGGGACTTGAACCATGGAGCCAAAGCACTGTGCAAGCACAACTGTAAGCAAACTAAGAAACATCTTTGTTCGTTACAAATCAACTCTCTTTCCTTATCATTACTTTTAAAAAATCACACATGACGTGTCTGGATTCTGGAGTGATTTCTGGTTCCGCCGGAGCCGATTCTGTCTTCGGGAATGTTTGCTGATCCCCGGACGCAGATGTGTCTGGATTCCGGAGTCAATTTTGGCTTCACGGGAGCTGCTTCCGTTTCATATGTATCAGAAGAGGGGAATTCCTATGCAGTCCCCAGGGTCTTTCTGAAGATCCTGGAGCCAGTCTTTTTTGTATATATATATATATATATATATATATATATATATATAAATATAATATATATATATATATATATATATATATATAGCGAAGTTGAGGGTGGGCTCTATCAATACAGTAAACAGCAATTAGGTGAGAAGGGGAATGACAATTCTTCATTCCTTTCAAAGTACTTTATTTAGTTGCGACGTTTCTAGACGTTTAGTCCCATTTTCAAAGCTATATAATAAAATAAACATACATTAAAAAAACAGACTCGGAATAAAATGAAAGAATAAAAAGTTTTTTACATACAACATAAAATCATCAGTACAATAAAAAGGAAGAGAGTTTAGCAAATGGTGCTGAGGGCATAGACCGAGTGACAGTTCGGGCCAGGATCAGCTTCGACTTAAACTCACGAGAGGTATAGAGGTGTTGAGGTGGTCTGAGTATTTAGTTGAGGGACAAGCTGTTTAATAAAAAGCGATTCCAAAATTGCCAGTTGTTGGTCGTTAGAAGTTCGGCCTATGATTTTAAAATCCTTGTAACTGACATCGATGGTATGGCGATGGGATCCCCTTTGGGTCCTACCTTCGCCAACATTTTCATGTGCTCCCTGGAGGAGCGCCTATTGGATGAATGCCCATTGGCTTACCATCCCCTTTTCTATAGTAGATATGTCGATGACACCTTTTTACGGTTTAGGAATAAAGATTAAGCCGATAATTTTCTCGAATATGCCAATAATAAGCACACTAATATTAAGTTTACGATTGAGTATGAAAAGGAAAACAAACTTCCTTTCCTAGATGTAATGGTTTTTAGACACGATGATCATTTTAATACTACGATTTTTAGAAAGAAAACTTTAACTGGCCTGGGTTCTAATTTTTATAGTTATTGTTTTTATAATTTTAAACTAAATTCCTTATCAACCCTCTTCCACGGGGCTTTCAGCATAACATCTGATTGGCACAATTTCCATAATGAGATACTTTACCTCCATCAGTACTTTATTGACAACTGCTTTCCATCCAGATTGTTTCACAAACATCTTTACAAATTTCTGAATAGTATTTTCCATCCAAAATGTGAAATACCCACAGTACCTAAATTACTACTATATGCAACCATCCCTCTCATTCATGATAAAAATTTCTATAGAGAATTACGGCAGATAATAGATAGTTTTGTACCAGCAATTGACCTAAAGCTAATACCTTGTAATCCAATGTCCATAAGATCATTTTTCAAATACAAAGAGACCTTTCACCCTCTGATGACCTCGGGAGTCATTTACCTATTTAATTGCCCCAGATGTAACCTGGGCAAATATGTCGGATCCGCCTGCAGGTTGTTAAAAGTAAGATTGGATTCTCATCGAGGCGTGAGTTATCGAACTGGTGTTAAATTATCAAATCCATAATTCTCTTGCATACGTGAATATGCAAAAATATGTAAATTCGATGTCAGTTACAAGGATTTTAAAATCATAGGCCGAACTCCTAACGACCAACAACTGGCAATTTTGGAATCACTTTTTATTAAACAGCTTGTCCCTCAACTAAATACTCAGACCACCTCAACACCTCTATACCTCTCGTGAGTTTAAGTCGAAGCTGATCCTGGCCCGAACTGTCACTCGGTCTGTGCCCTCAGCACCATTTGGTAAACTCTCTTCCTTTTTATTGTACTGATGATTTTATGTTGTATGTAAAAAACTTTTTTTTCTTGTTTTTTTAATGTATGTTTCTTTTATTATATAGCTTTGAAAATGGGACTAAACGTCTTCAAACGTCGCAGCTAAATAAAGTACTTTGAAAGGAATGAAGAATTGTCCTTCCCCTTCACACCAAATTGCTATATATATATATATATATATATATATCTATATATATTATATATATATATATATATATCTGTGTGTGGTGTGGCTTGTATATATATATATATGTATATATATATATATATATATATATATATATATATATTATATATATATATGACCTTAAGAACAAACCACAACCACAGTGGCCAACAATGACTACAACTCCAGCATCGAAACAACAAGAATTGAGTCGCTCTCAAAGTCATGTAGAACTATAGCCAATAAAGCGATGAACATATAACTGGATATCCATTTCATTTCTACAAAGCGAAATTTGGTAAAGAGAGAGAGAGAGAGAGAGAATGTTGCATTGCCTACAAAATGCGAGAATACTGCCAAATTGCTACACGACTGAAATGGAAGCTGCTTTCCATTGGGCGTGCAACTGAAAAATTAAAATGAACGAATAATTAATCAGCTTTTACAAATGGAAAATTAAACACAGGACAAGCGAAATGTCTCGGATCCCTAAAAATGAATGAGGGATCGCCCTACGATCCTTGAAGGAGAATAAAAATAGTTAAAATGGTTCGCTTTCAGGATCCCTAATAGTGAGTGACTGATAATCCTACGATCCTTGAATGAGACTGAAGATAGTTAAAAATGTTCGTTATTAGGTGCTCTAATAGTGATGGAAGGATCGTCCTACGATCCTTCAAGGAAAATGGTGGAATTTAAAAAGCTCGTTTTTAGGATCCCTAATAATGAATGAAGGCCACGGCTAGAAGGACGGATTGATAAAGAAAGGAACTTGGCGAATGGAGGTGGGGAGGAGGATTAGGAACGGAAGGAGATGATGGTAGAGAGGGGGGAGGGAGAGGGAACAGATAGGAAGAGTGAGGGAAGGGTACGGGGGGAGAAGTAAGAAGGACTCACACGGCATGAGTAAACAACGGGAACATCATCGCTATTCGCAAAAAAATAAAAAATAAAAAATAAAAATAAAAAAAGAGAAGAAAGAATCAGAACTCACCGCCGGCAAAGGCTTTGTTCTAAAACTCGGCTTCCCACACTGCTGTTGTACTAAGAGCCAGACATCTAAGGACATAGAAAGCATACGTTCGAACGAGTCACTTTGCCTGCGGCGTGCACGGCGCCCGTTTTAGAGTTGCGCTCTCTCTCTCTCTCTCTCTCTCTCTCTCTCCTCTCTCTCTCTCTCTCTCTCTCTCTCTGTTATCTGAGACATGAGGTGTGGCGGAAATAAGGAACCGAATATATAGTATATATATATATATATATATATATATATATATATATATATATATATATATATATATGTGTGTGTGTGTGTGTGTGTGTGTGTGTCTGTATATATATATATATGTGTGTGTGTGTGCGTGTGTGTCTGTATATATATATATATATATATATATATATATATATATATATATATATATATATATATATATATATGTGTGTGTGTGTGTGTGTGTGTGTACACGTAAGGGCCGGAGCTGGAGCTCAAAGAAGATATCCCGAAGGAAGTAGTAGGGAAAGGCATCCTGATCTTTCAACAGTTTATTTCAATGCCGACGTTTCGCGACGAGTTCCAAGTCGCATTTTCAAGGCTAAAAAATATATATAATTTACGAACATTAATAATTAATTTAATTGAATTTATATTAAAAATGTCATGGCAACAGCTCTCAATAAAGTTAGAAGTTACGAACATTATATATATACTATATATATATATATATATATATATATATATATATATATATATATATATATATATATATATATATATACATACAAGTATAAATAGTGGCCTGTGCTCAGAAGTCGAAATGAAGGAACTCTTTTTAAATGAAATTAAGATTCGTGATACTCAAATTCGTGACACATTCTAAGCTTAACAGTACATTATTTTGTGTCTACAGACGATGATATCCAAATGCAAAAGAAATCGAAGTGGAGAAATACTAGATAATATACGGATAATAACTTATCATAAGAAATAAGAAAGCTTAATAGAATGAAAAATATGGACAATCATGACCACGTAAAAGTAGCAAGTGATAGAGATTGTTGATATGAAACAAGAATTTAATTTATTATTCCATTCTGAAGGGGAATTTGCTGTAAATTGAAGTTTGAAAGTATTTTCTGAAAGGAAAATTGCCGAAACTTCATGACAACTGATCAAAGCACGTCCTAAAAAAAGGATTTTAAGACATAACTCAAATGAATAATATTCCATGCGCTGTTTTTACGCATAGCGTGGCGATTATCAGTTCCATATCCACCTCTTTTATCATCCTCATCGTCTCCGTATTCAAATAATCGAGCTCAGTGACGTTTATTTGGTATTTCCTACCTTGGCACTTCAATTTCCAATTATGTAATTACAAAGCACCGTTATAGTCCCGCAATTCTAATTGCCTATGTTTTGCAATACTCCAGGTGATGGGTTAACCTTTACCCTTGGTAAATTGTCCATTTTCCCGTTCATATTCTTTTCCCAGGTGCTTGGCTGAGCCCTCATAAAAAAAAATGCGCCGAAGATACTTCGGCGCATTTTTTTTTTCTTTTTTTTTTTTTTTATGAGGGCTCACTCAAGCACCTGGGAAAAAAACATGAAAGGGAAAATGGACAATTTACTAAGGACAAAGATCAACCCTTTACCTAGAGTATTGTAAAACATAGGCAATTAGAACTGCAGGACACTATAATGGTGTTCTGTATATAAATAATTGAAAATTTTAGTGTTAAGGCAGGAAATACAAAAAAATCACCGAGCTCGATTATTTGAGGTTGATAAAAGAGGTGGATTTGGAACTGATAATGACCACGCTATGCGTGAAAACAGTGCATGGAATGTTATTCATTTTATATTTGTCTCAAAATCCCTTCTTGGGACGTGCTTTGATCGGTTGTCATCAATTTTCGGGAATTTTCTTATTAGGAAATACTTTCATTAGGAAATACTTTCAAACTCTTCAATTCACAGCAAATTCCATGATTCGCGACCCATGATACATTTAGCCACAGCCCGATGGCGGCCTGTCCTATAGCTGCAATTAGGTACGCTTGATGATTGGAGGGTGGATGATCAACATCCCAACTTGCAGCCCTCTAGCCTCATTGGTTTTTAAGTTCTGAGGCCGGACAGACAGACAAATAGCCATTTTAATAGTTTCCTTTTTCAGAAAACTGAAAAAACGATCCATTCATTTTATGTTCATGCTCTGTTGACAGGCAACTGACAGCACTACACAATCAACGAAGGGCTCACTTTTTCCTATTTAGATTTTACTGAAAGGTGTTGAACTGCACCTGACAGTCACCAGACAGGTGTTTTAATTCCATCCTAAAGAGATAAGCTTCTTAAATATGTATTTGCGCTTTGGTTGCATGATAATAATAATAATAATAATAATATAATAATTAAGAAACGAAGAAGAAAAGAAGAAGAAGAAGAAGGAAGAAGAGAAGAAGAAGAAGTGTTAAATATGTATTTGCGCTTTGGTTGTGTGATGATGAAATAATAAAATAATAATAATAATAATAATAATAATCATAACTAACTAATAATAATAGCAAGAGAGAACAGAATACGAAGAAGAAGAAGAAGAAGAAGAAAGAGAATGTTGGTAAATAATGTATAATGTTTGGTTAAATCTAATAATGAATAAATATGTATTTGCGCTTTGGTTGCATGATAATGAATAAATAATAATAATAATAATAAAAAAGAAGGAAAGAAGAAGAAAAGAAGAAGAAGAAAGAGAAAGAAGAAGAAGAAGAAGAAGAAGAAGAAAGCAAGTGTTTAAATATGTATTTGCGCTTTGGTTGCATGATAATAATAATAATAATAATAATAATAAGAAGAAGAAGAAAGAATAAGAAGAAGAAGAAAGAAGAAGTGTTAATAGTATTTGCGCTTTGGTTGTGTGATGATGATAATAATAATAATAATAATGAATAATAAAGAAGAAGAAGAAGAAGAAGAAGAAGAAGAAGAAGAATAAGTGTTAAATATGTATTTGCGTTTTGGTTGTGTGATGATAATAATAATAATAATAATAATAATAATAATAATAATAATAATAATAAGAAGAAGAAGAAGAAGAAGAAGAAGAAGCGAAGAAGAAGAAGAAGAAGAAGTGTTAAATATGTACTTGCGATTTGGTTGCATCATAATAATAATAATAATAATAATAATAATAATAATAATAATAATAAAAAGAAGAAGAAGAGGAAGAAGAAGAAGAAGATAATGATAAGCTTTATTTCCAATATTTACATTGGCTATTCTGTATCTTACAAAGGATAAAATGCATTTCAATGCATGAGTCACATTTCATACTACTCACTGTTTACTATACACAACATACCTGATTGAACATCTTAAAAATACAAATACAAATACAAAATACAGAAGAAGAAGAAGTCAGCTTCTTCTTAGTTTCATTCTTGCCCCAAATCCCCCCCCCTCTTTATCTTGGCTTGGGAGCAACAAGTTAATCACAAACCTACAATTAATATTAGGATTATTATTATTGTTACCATCAAACTCTAGATTGAATTAGTTTCAAGAACGCCTTTAAGACAATTGTCAGTCCCTTCGGCTTTTCCCAAATCAACTCTACGTGCCAACGCCCAGACCATCCCGGAATTCCCATTCCTATTCCCGTTCCCATTCCCTTTAAAAGAAGACCCGAGACACAGGTGTGGAAAAGACGACCGGTCTGGTTGTGGCTGGACACTGATTTATAATGAATCTCCCTCTGGCCAGACGATATGACCCCTGGAAAACAGGAGGATTAAGAAATAATCTTCTTTTTTTTCTCCTCCATTTACGTCCCTGGATTTTTATTTCACGAAGCATCGTGTGAAAGTTGTTAAATGTTTAGCAGAATTTGATGTTGCAACGGAAAGGTTTCGTGGTGTTCTCCTGAATGGAAAATTGCAAGCTGAGGTGAAATCATGTTTTTTTATATCTGAAATTTATATGATGTAATACAACGATATTTACGAATTAGTCTGAACAAACTACATTCTACAGTTGTATTATATTTGATGTAATACAGCAATTTTCACGAATTAGTCTAAACAAACTACATTTTACAGTTGCATTTGATGTAATGCAACAAATTTAACGAATTAGTCTGAACTAACTACATTCTACAGTTGTATTACATTTGATGTACTACTACAATATTCACGAATTAATCTGAATAAACATTCTACAGTTGTATTACATTTGATGTAACACAAAAAATTTCACGAATTAGTCTGAACAAATTACATTCTACAGTTGCATTACATTTGATGCAATGCAACAAATTTCAATAATTAGTCTGAACTAACTACATTCTACAGTTGTATTACATTTGATGTACTACTACAATATTCACGAATTAATCTGAATAAAATCCATTCCACAGTTGTATTACATTTCATGTAACGCAACAAATTTCACGATAGTCTAAACAAACTACATTTTACAGTTGCATTTGATGTAATACAACAAATTTCACGAATTAGTCTGAACAAACTACATTCTACTGTTCCAACGAAAACAAAATTCCATTTGAATTTTTCTTGGTGAGATCACAAAAAAAATAATGCTGTAGACAAAATAAAAAAACTAATTCTAATCTAGGTGAAAAAATTGCATCAGGCTGTCCGATGCATTCCTGATGCCACTTAAAAAATTTAGCATGTTCTAGAGAACTTCAAGCTGAACTCTGAATAATAATAAAAAAACAATAATGAAAGTTAGAAAATTTCAATTCTGTACTTTAAAAAGCATTTTGATGTGCTCTGAATGTTTCATTGACAGGTGTGATAATAATTTAAGTCTTCCAGTTCAATAATTTCCGACCTTTGTTCTCTTAAATTTCTTGCTATAAAATGACGTTTGCACATAAACCAGAGCCACTTAAAATACAACGTGGAACTATTAATAATAATATGAAGTATAGAGATATACGTCTTTCCACTGCTGGATAATCAGAAATGCTATCTGGGACTGAGGGACAAAAGAGGAAGAATGTGCAATGAGAGAGAGAGAGAGAGAGAGAGAGAGAGAGAGAGAGAGAGAGAATACGAAATCCCTCCGGATATATCTCAATCTTCGAATCATACTCAAAATCGACAGGAGCTATCTGCTTTTGATGGAATATTCAACACAATTATGACATAAAATCCAAGAGAATATAAATAAACGAGAAGAAAACCTTCAAAGGAATAAACGATGAATAAATTGGGACAGAGGACAAAAGGGTCGTTTAGGAAATGTCTCCGAAATGATGGAAGGAAGTGGCGAGAACAGTTACCCGAAACAAGAAGAGATTGGAAATGGAGAGGATCGTAGGATGTTCCTCAGGATGGAAGGAAATGGAGGGGAATTGAATGAGATATGGAAGGAGAATGAATTTAAGAAATACATACATATAATATGAAATATAAAAACACCGTATCGTGTTCCTCAGTTATCAATAGAAGGGTCCACAGTCATACTCTTATTTAACTTGAAGAAATATATTCGTGCAAATATTTCTAAATGTATTTCTATCCTGCTAAACAAAATTATTGCTGTGGATCCTTCTATTGATATAATTTAATATAAATAACTAAATAAATATATATATATATATTCTTATATAATATATATATATATATAATATAATAATATATATAATAATATTATATATAGATATTTTATTATATAAATATATAGAGAGAGAGAGAGAGAGAGAGAGAGAGAGAGAGAGAGAGAGAGAGAGAGGAGATGAGAAGAGAGAGAGATGAGAGGAGAGAGAGAGTCTGGGGGCTGGGGAAGGACGGAAGAAAGACAAGAAACGTGGTAGGCAGTATTCCGTTCGATTTATAAAGCAAAGCAACGTTGACTCTGATCAGTACTTAAGTGGGTTACCATCACTAGAAGCCAAACAAATAAGCCCCCTTGGACATGGAACACAACACGGCTTGAGGATATCATCCTCATCCCGTGGACGCTTGCTGAAAAGGAGGTGGGTGACAGAATCTGCCGTCAACGCAATATGACGATAAAATTCATATAAGTAAATACACTTTTATAAGTACATTCTCTCTCTCTCTCTCTCTCTCTCTCTCTCTCTCTCTCTCTCTCTCTCTCTTCGGGATGACAAGGCTCGAAACATCCCCACCCGCACCACCCCAACACCCGCCATCTCCCCCCCCCCCAACCCCAAACGCAACCAAAGCCTACCAAACATTGACAAGGACGCTGATTAAACATTACCCTTATTAAGACAGCTCTCTCCTAACGATAAACTAACAGTGTGTGGATTAACACACACACACACCCACACGTACACACTCACGACTCCTCCGGGAATCTTCAAAACGTCAGCAGATGCATTCCAATTATCTGCGTGCAACGCCACCCAAGGCGTGGGAAGAATCTACACTGGAGAATGACGGTGGGTGGTGGCGGGAGTCAGGTTATGGGAAGGGTGTTAATGTGGGGAGATGATCGGGAATTTATCGGGAATTCGGGACAGGTGAAGAATGGGGGGGGGCAGGAATAGGAAAGGGGTTGGTGGAGGAGACTATCCAAGTATGGATAAAGAGAGTGTTAGGGAGAGATTATCAGGAATGCGTAAAAAGTTGGGAATGAGGAAAACTGGAATCGGGAATTTTTTAACGACGGTTTGGTTGGGAATAGGGAAAAAAAGTTGGGTGCTGGTTGGGGGAGGGGAAGTATCAAGAATGGGAACCAGAGTATCGGGTGAATGGTGCCAGAAATGAGGACCATTATGGAAAGTAGAGAGATTAAGTGACTGGAATGAGGAGAGCTTATAACCACAGAGTATAAGGAACAGAAATACATCATGGAGGTAGAGTATCAGGAAAAGAGACAATAGGGAGGAAAGGTATCAGGAATATAATTAGTATAAAAACAGAGTTACGGATGAGGGAGCATAAGAAATGGACGTACGTAAGGCGGGGAGGATGGTCAGAAAAAAATCAATTTAAATTAGACATAAACAGATAGCGATGGAGACCCGTAGTATGGAGGCTACCAGGAATAAGTTGCGGACCTCAGGAATAACAAAACATGCGGGAATGGAGTATGACAATAACAGGACTTCCATTTGTGGAAGGAGGTAGCAAGGGTGAGGGTATGTTGGTGGGGAGAGAATCAGGGACTGGTCTATGTGTTTACACAGGCAGTAATTACATTCCTGAACGTAACTTGTGGTGGCATGGTCGGGATAGCGTAAATACGCCCATCTCGTCCAAGCATAATTGTACATGGAGTAAATTTCAACGCATGCACAGAATGCTGTTGTTCATGATGCTTGACTTTCAAAATGTTTGAATCGTGTATTTGAATTGTAATTTGAATCGCTTTTCTGAATGAGATGTAACAGGCCACTCAAAAATGTTCATAATCAACAAATCAGTTCGCTTGAGATCCACAGACAATAAGAGGGCAAAGGTTATCCCCTTTTCTAGCCCAACCCCCCCCCCCCTCCCCCCCAAAAAGAAAAAGATAACCCACAGACCTTCAAAGCTTTTACAAGAAGAATGGTTATAAAAGTCGGGGAGAACAGAGTCAGGTAATGCATTCCAAAGCTTGGCTTTAGCAGGAGAGAAACGGTCAATGAACCAAGTAATCTGAAGATTAACAATTCTAGAATTTAATCTCCGAGATGCTTATCTCATCCTAACTTTTTCAATCATTTCCTTGTATTGATTATTTATTGATTATTTCTTGCAATCTTCCTTTACGCAAAATTTTGTTTAGTAAATTTATCTTGAAATTAACATAATTTAATTCGTTACGCAAACGAAAAAAAATATTTGACAAATTTCTTCATACAATTACTTAAGACATCAAATAAATTTACTTTATATCCATGTCTTGTAATATGTATTCAGTCTGTATGTTATTATTTAAAAAAAAGAGAACGAAAAGGCAAAGAGTAAGAAAAAATATTCCCATTAAAATGTTTCACTACTGAAGCAAACCTCAATTGATGTCAGAATTGTAAATCTCCTCCGAGGAGATACGAGTATAGTAATTATCTTTGTCTCATAAAATGCAAAAGAGAATTGTGTAACTATATATTTGAACATAAAAAATTTTCTCAAAATTTGACTACCGCTAAAATCCACTTAAAAGCATTTTGATGAAGTGAACGATATTTGTCTTGTTAATAATAAAGATTAGATATGGAAGCGAGTAAGTGAAATGTGGCTTCATATTTCCGTAGAGTTGTTCCAACGCAATGCAATTTCCTGATGGGCAAGAAGTTTATATACAATTCCATAAATGGAATAGAAACTGCATGTATGTATGTATGTATGTATGTGTGTGTGGTGTGTATATATATATATATATATATATATATATATATATATATATATATCTATATATATATATATATGTGTGTGTGTGTGTGTGTGTGTGTGTGTGTGTGTGTGTTTGTGTATGTGTTTGGACTAGTAAGGTAAGTTTTATGCTGTTGAGATTTCTATCCTTATGAGCCACCCACCCCCTCGAACCTTGCAAAAAAAACTGTTATCTCTAATAAAAACAAGAAATAAAAGACATATTACACAGAGCAGCAACGGGGGAAAAGGGAGATAAGAATTTAGTGACCGAACTTGAGGTACGTTCCTTCAAAGCAGCATCGTACTTAAAAACATAGGTTTATTAGTTGCTGAGCCTTCGTGCGTGGTCAGAAAAGCGAAAACTTTCATGAATGACTCGGTTCACAAAGGTCTTATTGCTGTGTCGGCGTACACTTGACTGTCAAAAGTCAAAGTATCTTGTAAAATGTTAAACTTATCCTATATTTTAGCTATTTACTTGCGGAGGGAGGTCAATAGTTCCTCTGTGAAGTCGTCTGTAGTAAGGTTGAAGTCACTTGGAAAAACAAAAAACTGCTGTGGATGTTCTGATTCTTTGTTTTCAGAGAGAGAGAGAGAGAGAGAGTTGTGCGTCTACCTGTGTACAGGTAAGAGAGAGAGAGAGAGAGGGGGCGTTGTGCGCCTACCTGTGTACAGGTAAGAGAGAGAGAGAGAGAGAGAGAGAGAGAGAGAGAGAGGGGGGGGTTGTGCGTTTACCTGTGTACAGGTAAGAGAGAGAGAGAGAGAGAGAGGGGGGGTGTTGTACGTTTACCTGAGTACAGGTAAGAGAGAGAGAGAGAGAGAGAGAGAGAGAGAGAGAAGGTTGTGCGTTTACCTGAGTACAGGTAAGAGAGAGAGAGAGTGGAGAGAGAGAGAGAAAGGTTGTGCGTTTACCTGAGTACAGGTAAGAGAGAGAGAGAGAGAGAGAGGGAGAGAAGGTAGTGCGTCTACCTGTGTACAGGTAAGAGAGAGAGAGAGAGAGAGAGAGAGAGAGAGAGAGAGAGAGAGAGAGAGAGAGAGAGAGAGAGAGAGAGAGAGTTGTACGTCTACCCGTGTAGAGAAGGGAGAGAGTATTGTACGTCTACCAGTGTACGAGAGAGAGAGAGAGAGAGAGAGAGAGAGGAGGAGAGAGAGAGAGAGAGAGAGAAGAAGCTGTGTAATAAACACATACACTAATGCCCGTATAAATAAACCCCGCAAACGTTATTTAAAAAAAAAAACTGAAACGACGCACATTTACAATTTCTAAAGCAGTAAATAATTGCTCATCGCGCCGTGCTGTTTGTCCTTTGGCGTCGTCTCCCGGCGACGTGTTTTGTCATGCAAAATAGCGGACGGCGTAATGCGGTAAATTCTGTCCACCTCGAAATCGGGGATGGTTCAGAAAAATGTCGCGGAAATACGTGAGCTTTTCGGGGGGAGAATTTCTTGCAACCCGAAATACAAAAGTTGCACCATTTTCAAAACGCGGCCTTCTGCATTAAATATTCGCGAGGAATTTTTATTCTTCACACGATTAAGGCGCTAGAGAGAGAGAGAGAGAGAGAGAGAGAGAGAGAGAGAGAGAGAGAGAGAGAGAGATAAAATTTTGGCAGGAAAAAGATAATCCGCACATGATCCTCAAACAAATTTTTTTTTCCTTTTCCCCTTAACCCCCTTAACCCGCCCCCCCCCCCCCCTTTCTCTCTCTCTCTCTCTCTCTCTCTCTCTCTCTCTCTCTCTCTCTCTCTCTCTCTCTCTCTGTCCTTCCCGCTTTCTATATTTACTTTTTCCAGTATCCTCCAGCACACCATGATTGTATAGAAGGAATAAAAATAATAATAATAATAATAATAACAATAATAATAATGATGATGATCATGATGATCATGATGATCGAAAGAAGAAGAAGAAGAAGAAGAAGAAGAAGAAGAAGAAGAAGAAGAAGAAGAAGAATAAAAAGAAGAAGGAGAAGAAGAAGAAGACCCCCAAACGAATTGGTAAACACAGCATCAAGTTTCCGTCGGAGCATTTAGCCGACAGACTACGATGTGGAAAGCAGCGTGCGGGCGT
This sequence comes from Macrobrachium nipponense, assembly GCF_015104395.2. Taxonomy (NCBI): domain Eukaryota; kingdom Metazoa; phylum Arthropoda; class Malacostraca; order Decapoda; family Palaemonidae; genus Macrobrachium; species Macrobrachium nipponense. The sequence continues at coordinate 65,907,905 of NC_087211.1, read as the reverse complement.
TGCCATGGCAACGGAAAATCTTCCACTCACGCCCAGTCTCTCTCTCTCTCTCTCTCTCTCTGCACATTTTTCTGTCTGGATGTCTGAAAGTACGTGCGTGGTTTTATCGGAATGAAATTGCGCTCTCTCTCTCTCTCTCTCTCTCTCTCTCTCTCTCTCTCTCTCTCTCTCTCTCTCTCTCAATAAATTAATTATGGTTTTAATTTATATTCTCTCTCTCTCTCTCTCTGTGTGTGTGTGTGTGTGTGTGTGTGTGTGTGTGAGTTGTGTTTTAATTAATATCCTCTCTCTCTTTGTTTGAGTTAAATATTTTCATCTCTCTCTCTCTCTCGTTTCTCTCTCTCTCAATTAAATTAGGATTTTATTTTATATTCTTTTCAGTGTGTGTGTGTGTTATGTTTTAAATAATATCCTCTCTCGCTTTGCTTGAGTTAAAGGATGTTTTAATTTATCTCTCTCTCTCTCTCTCTCTCTCTCTCTCTCGTCTTTGCCTAACCCGCGTACATTCCTGTCTTGTACTAGAGCAAGGCTCCACGTTCGTATGCCTGTCAGCCAGTCGGCTACGGACAAAATAAAAACCTGGCGAGAAAGACCGCTGGTACGAACACGGAATGGGGAAAGCCAGGTGGCCTGAGAAGGACGTGATACACATTCTTGATCGGGACCTTAGGCCGACAGGCTTAAGATTCTCTCTCTCTCTCTCTCTCTCTCTCTCTCTCTCTCTCTCTCTCTCTCTCTCTCTCTCTCTCCTTGTGACGTCTTAGGGCATCTGTAAAGCCTCCGATTCACAGCTGAAAGGACCCGTATGCGGTCAAGATACTAAAAGGACATAAAAAATCCTACGTTTTCGTCAAACTAAGTGAGCACCACTGGTTGACCTAAACTGTGATTGAAAACCTCGCGGTTTCGTTCACTGTTTTAAGTCGCAGCCACTCAGGGAGACACAGGGGATGAACACAACAACAGACGTGATTGAGTGACTGGTCAGTATTCAGTCAAGATGAAGAGTATTATAATCGAGCCCAGTAACGAAAAACTTTTTTTTCTTCCTCTCTCTTTCTTTAATTCTTGAGGTGAAAACTTTTATGGATAGAGTCAACAGACTAGAAACCCAAGATGGCTCCAAAAGGAAGGAAACCTAGAGAGAGGGAAGGGGGGCGGGGGAGAGAGAGGGAAATGTTATAGGAAAAGGTGATAAATAAATGAATATGAACGAGCAGAAAATAAGACCGATACACATCAATTCAGGAGACGTACGTCAGCTAAAAAGAAGGAATGATTTTGCTCCTCGCTCGAACATTTGGAGATCAGAAGATTCCACAACTGCACCAGGCACACTATTCCACATTCTAGTCGTAGCAAAAATAAAACTCTTGGCATAATGAGAAGTATTAAACCTTTTACTAAAACACGAGTAAGCTTTTTTGCAGATATACTCTGTGCCTGTCCTACATGAATTTCTTTCTGGTTTTGGCGGATCTCTCTCCACCACAAATAAGGATGAATAACTGATCGTTCCCCAATTCCTGTATAACTAAGAATTGCAAAATAACTGAATTCCCTTTACTTTTGAGGAAACGCACAGACACCTTGACGCTTCTGAAGAGCCAGTGATAAAGAAATATAAGAAGTTTTGTATTTGAGATTCTCGTCACGTGTACATTCACACTTACGAACGTATAGTGGAGCCGACACATTCAATGTATAATAATACGTATATAAAAGCATACATACACAATATACATATATATAAATTATATATAAAGTTGGGTACGTGTTTTCTGCTCATGCATGACAGCGCAAGTGTGCCACTGAATATTCCAAAATGCTTCAAAGAGTAAGAATTTAATATATTCTGAATGGCTACCTTTCCGGGAAGGAAAATCTGAAAGGACTCAAACAAGAGAGAGAGAGAGAGAGAGAGAGAGAGAGAGAGAGAGAGAGAGAGAGAGAGAGAGAGAGAGACTTTAATAAGACTTTGGGCCTCGCAAGACTAAGTTATTAAAAGTTATTATTAAATCAACCAAAACTTTCGTCAACATGGCTTACTTGGTTTTTCCAAAAGTTACATATTAAAAACAAAAGACTGTATGAGGATATAAAGTGCCGGACGAGATGATTCATCTATTAATAGAGTCAAGGTCATAATAGATAGAAGCATAAATACATACTCACATGTTTAAAATACATATATATATATATATATATATATATATATATATATATATATATATATATATATATACATAATACACATAAGTATATTGTATATATTTATGTATATAGTGTAAATGTGTATATATGTGTATGTATATGTATAGTATGTATGTATATATATATATATATATATATATATATATATATATATATATATATAGATAGATATATATATATATCTTCTATATATATATATATATATATATATATATATATATATATATATATATATGTGTGTGTGTGTGTGTGTGTGTGTGTGTGTGTGTGTGTGTGTGAGTTTTTTCTCTATGTTTGTATTTCTAAATGTAGATACATTTATGACGGAGCTGTAGATTTATATAGAATATCTAAATCAAAACCTATACCCTTCAGAACCGTAAGAATATTATGAAAGAAATAAGCAACAGACGAGAACTCCTCTTCGACCGTGACCCTGCTATTTTTAACTTTGTTAGGCAAACATCTTTCCTTCTTTGACAAACAAAAAGTTGCGCAACCCGAAGAAGCAGCATCTCTTCGAAAATAAACATGTTAAGAATTTTTTATCAAGGTTGTCATATCACTCCTGAAATAGAAACAGACGATCAACAAACTTAATTATGAAATATTTCCAGATTCATTGTTGATTTGAGTATGCCTTGTGACCTCCTTCATAAATGGACAGAGTCCATTGGTTATTGTATTCTTCAGTATTGCAATACTGCTGACAACTACCTACTTCCATATCATTCTTTTAGAACGTCTGAAAATCAATATAAGTTAAAGCAATAAATCATCTTTTGGTCAAAATATATTATCTGTTTTTTTGTTTTTTTTTTTTTTTTTTTTATACAGAATCCGCCCATTACTATTAAGGACATTTTTTTCCATGCTAAGTCATTAAAAAACCAAATTATTAACATGATACAAAACCTCATTCTGGGACATTCAAAATAAATAACATGATACAAAACCTCATTCTTGGGTATTCAAAATAAACTGATAAATTGATCAAATGTATTTTTCTAGGGCATCAAAAACAAATTTATAAGATTATACAATACCCCATTCGGGGGCATCAAAAACAGGTTGATAAAATGATAAAATGCATTATTCTTGGACATCAAAATCAAATTTATAAAATTATACAATACCTCATTCTGGGGCATCAAAAACGGGTTGATAAAAGATAAAATGTATCATTCTGAAGGGCATAAAAGAAATTGACAAAATATAAAAATACCTAGTTCTGGGGCATCATAGACAAATTGATATAATACCTAGTTACTCCAATTCAAGCTCTACCAATTTCCCCACTCCAATTTTTCCCGTCTACATTACTCTCATACTGGACCCCTTCATGGCGTACCATTCCACACCCCTCCAGTCTTTTAAATACCCCTCCATACCTCCCACTCAACAATTCACCCACTTTCCTACCCTTTCTCCAGATCTCCCATCACATACCTTTTTCCAACCCTAACTGCCTTCCATTTCATCTTCCTTTCTCCTCCATCCCAGCCAATCACCTGGCCTCCCATCCTAATCCTTTGGTCTTTTTTTAATCATTCCTGTCTTCCATTCTATTCCCCCATTCCTAAATCCCACCTATGATTCTCTTCCCTTTCTACTATCCTTGATGAACCATTTGGTTTCATCAAGGAAAAAGAAAAGAGGAAAAAGGAAAAAGTAGAAAAGCAGGAAAGAACGAAAGGAAAAGAGAAAAAAGTAAAAGAAGGAAATAAGGAAAAAGTAAAAAAAAATCGAAATAAGGAAAAATGGAGAAAAAATAAAAAAAGAGAAAGGGAAAAATAAAAAATTAAAAAAGAAAATATTAAAAAGGGTAAAAAATAAAATGAAAAATAAAATAAAAAGGCAAAAAAAAAAAAAACAGCTTTGGACTTCCATTTTCATAAAGCCTACAAAAAATATATAAAAATGAATGAGAAAATATAATGAAATTAAAAAAAACTTGAGCACAGAGACAAAGGGGAGGGGGGTGGGGTGTTGTGGCAGAGGAGCGCAATGCTGGCCTTTTATATTTATTAGCGTCGAGGTGGGAGACAATAGCAAGACAAATCTTTATGGTTCGGAGTTTTTTTTTTTTTATTCCGTGGATTGGGATACGGAGATATTTTTTCAGTTTGGTTCATATACTACTACGTACTACTACTACTACTACTACTACTACTACTACTACAATAATAATAATAATAATAATAATAATAATAATAATAATAATAATAATAACATCAGCTACCTTGCAGTAATAAGTGGTACGAGCACCCAAACCTGAGGGAGTGATAGAAAACGATCAGGCAAAAGATCCTCTTTGGGGGACTATGGTATCAGAACGGATAGGGTGGAATTGGCGTGCAAAATAGACCAGACGTGACGTTGATTGACAAAGTCAAGAAGAACACTCATTGATGTCGCAATACCATGGGACACCAGAGTTGAGAGAAAGAGAGGGAAAAAATGGATAAGTATCAAGATCTGAAAATAGAAATAAGAAGGATATGGGATATGCAGTGGAAATCGTACCCATAATCATAGGAGCACTATTCACGATCCCAAGATCCCTGAAAAGGAATCTAGAAAAACTAGAGGCTGAAGTAGCTCCAGGACTCATGCAGAAGAGTGTGATCCTAGAAACGGCACACATAGTAAGAAAAGTGATGGACTCCTAAGGAGGCAGGATGCAACCCGGAACCCCACACTATAAATACCACCTAGTCGAATTGGCAGGACTGTGATACACCAAAAAAAAAATAATAAATAAATAAATAAATAAATAAAAAATAAATAAATAAATAAAATAATAATAATAATAATAATAATAATACTGTCGTTGTTGCTGTAATATATAATAATAATAATAATAATAATAATAATAATAATAATAATAATAATAATAATAATAATAATAATAATAATAATAATAATGTGTAATGATAGCTATAAGAAATAATAGTAGATAGGGTAGCGTAAAAACAGACCTTACAGACCTTACAGACCTTACATTTCGTTCGGGTTGCCCCAGGTCCCTCAGTGTGAGGCGCCTCTAATGTTTACCAGAGAGTTGCTAGTACATCTTCCGGTATATTTTGCATCTTCCAATCGTTGGTTGGGTCTGGGATGCAGTTTAGATATTTGTCGAGCTTATTCTTAAACACATCTACGCTCACTCCTGATATATTCCTCAGATGAGCTGGCAACGCATTGAATAGACGCTGATTATCGATGCTGGTGCGTAGTGGATTAATGTTCTGTGTGCTTTCCATCCTTATTTTTCCTGTATAGTTTTGGGCACTATTAATCTACCTCTGCTTGCTCTTCTGATATTTTTAGTTCCATGATATTTTCTGTTATTCCTTCTATCTGTTTCCATGCCTGAATTATCATGTAGCGTTCTCTTCTCCTTTCTAGACCTATATAATTTTAAGGATTGTAGTCTTTCCCAGTAGTCTAGGTCCTTAACTTCTTCTATTCTAGCTGTAAAGGACCTTTGTACACTCTCTATTTGTGCAATATCCTTTTGATAGTTGTGGGTACCATATCATATTGCAATATTCAAGTGGACTACGAACATATGTTTTATAAAGCATAATCATGTGTTCAGCTTTTCTTGTTTTGAAGTGCCGTAACAACATTCCCATTTTTGCTTTACATTTTGCCAACAGAATGGCTATTTGATCATTGCATAACATGTTCCTATCATCATCACACCAAGGTCTTTAACTGCTTCCTTATTTGTGATTGTCTCATTATTAGGTCCCCTATATGCATATAGCTTTCCTTCTCTGTCTCCATAATTTATTGATTCAAATTTATCAGAGTTAAATACCATCCTATTTACCGCTGCCCAATCATATACTTTGTTAAGGTCTCTTGTAGAGCGTTCCTATCTTCATCACAAGTAATTTCCTCTACTTATTCTTGTGTCATCAGCGAAACTACTCACTACCGAATCCTTAACAATTACTGTCTATGTCTTCAATCATAATAACAAACAGTATTGCAGCTAGCACCGTACCTTATGGCACACCGGATATTACCTTGGTTTCATCCGATTTCTCATCATTTGCAATAACTATCTGTTTTCTGTTTGTGTAAAAATTCTTTTAACCATCTTCCTACTTTATCACGATCATTATTGTGTTTCTAATTTCTTTGCTAATATATTATGGTCTACTTTGTCAAAAGCTTTTGCAAAGTCTAGATAAACCACATCTGTTTCATTTCCTCTTTCATATTTTTGAATAAGTTCTCACGGTGGACTAACAGTTGGGTTTGTGTACTTTTTCCGGGTACGAAACCGTGTTGTCCTATATTAAACAAATTATTTTTTATTAAATGTTTCATAATATTTTTCTTCATTACCCTTTCATACACTTTCATAATATGTGATGTTAGACTCACAGGCCTATAATTACTTGCCTCTAGTCTTGATCCACTTTTGAAAGTAGGGGTGATATAGCTAATTTGTGCTCATCATAAATCTTGCCTGTATCTACACTTTGTCTTAATAATATTGCAAGTGGCTTTGCGATAGAATGAACTACTTTCTTTAACAAAATAGCAGGGACTCCATCCGGCCCTGCAGCAGCTCCATTTTTAATTTCATTAATTGCCTGCACAATATCAGCTTCATTAATTTCTATGTCAGCTAAATATTCACTATTTTCGTCCCTTACTTCTATATCATTATCTTCATTATCTATTCTAGGGGTGAATTCTCTCTTATATCGTTCTGCCAGTATGTTGCAAATTTCCTTTTTTTCATTCGTTAATCTCCCTTCAATTCTCAGAGGGCCTATTTCTATTCTTCTTTTATTCATCTTCTTCGCATATGAGTATAATAGTTTGGGGTTTTGCTTGATATTTACTAGGGTTTTTTCTTCCAAGTCCCGTTTTTCATTTTCTTTTGATTGTATAATCTTTTGTTCTGCATTTTCTATCTTACTTTTTAGTTCTATAACTTTCCATGCATTTTTTTCTTTTGCAAGACCTTTTTTTCCACTTTCTGTATTTTCTGGAACAAGATCCTTCTGTCTCTTGGTATGCATGAATGATGTTTACTTTTTTCTTCTTTGGTATATATTTATCCACTATTTCTCCAATATTTTTATATAATATCTCCGTATTTACCCTTATGTCATCACTTACGAAAATATTATCCCAATCTTTGTTTAATTCTTCATAATTTCTGACCATTTTATATTTTTACTGTAGAAGTTGTATTTTCCATATCCTTCCCACTTTTTTCATTTCTTGCTTATCTCTATTTTCACTTGCTTTGGAATGAACTGTTAATTCTATGACATTATGATCTGAAATACTCGCATTTATAACTATTATTTCTTTAACATAATTCATCTCGTTCACAAATACTAGGTCTAAAGTATTTTCCTTTCTTGTTGGCAGGTGATTTATTTGTTGAATGTTGTATTCTAGTAGCATATCTAATAGCTTTTCAAATTGCCTCTTATCTTCTGCACTACTATTACTCTCTTTTTATATGTATAAGTACAACCACAGTCCTCCTATTCGTTCTTTCCATTCTACGAAAGGAAAGTTGAAGTCACAGATAGGGAGAATAGTCCAGTCCTTGTGATTTCTACATATATCATCCAATTTTTCAATTATTAAGTCAAACTCTTTAGTATTAGGAGGCTATATATTACTATGTTCATCAATTTTTCAGATTCAAATTCTAACCGCTATTAGTTCACATTCTGAGTTACTATATTTCTCATATATTTTCCTTGTTTTTGTCTTTCCCATATATTGCGGTCCCCCTTGATTCCTATTTTTTCTATCTGATCTATAAGTTTGGAACCCTTTTATTTGATCATCATCCCAGTCTCTGGGAATACCAGGTTCACTTATATTCATTATATCTATTTTCTTTTCATTTTGGGTTAGTTCTTCTAAGTACTCTATTTTTCTTTTGAGTTACTCGAACTAAACTAACCCTGCGCATTCATCACTATGATGGTTTGCGTGTTTTCTCCTTCATTTAATATTGGTAGTAATAAGGATTTTCCCATGTCTCTTTCCTGTTCTGGTATGTTGTTCTTTTTTTCATTTCCAGAAATTCTGACATTAAAAAATCCAACTTTTCCATAATATTGATCTTCCTTCATCATAATTATTCATTTTGTGTCTGAAATCTGCAATTTTCTCCGTTTCTGCAATATCCTCTTGCATAATAAATACATTATTATCTCTTGAGTAGAATTTCGGAGCTGATGCTTTGAAATTTTTTGTGCTGACACCTCTGCATATCTCATTGGTGGTTTGCTTTTCTCTTTTACCTGATATTCTTGATTTCTCTCTTTATTTGTTTCTTTCTTATTTTGGATTTTATTACTTGGTTGGTTATTTATTTGATTATGATTCATGGCTACAGGGTGCATATATTTGCATTTTTTGTCGTCGAACTTACATCCTTTTCCTTCTTTTAGGTTTTTACATATTTTTGGATGCAGATCTCTGCAATCATCCCCATAGCCATCTAAGTATGCACATTTGTACCATATATTTCATAGTTTTGACATACCTTAGGATGTTGTAGTAACATCTTTCTCCAAATCTGCAATTCCCTCTTTTCAAAAGGTTGCAGATTTTTAGTCTTTCTTGTCTATTTTTTCTTTTTTCCTCTTTCCCGTCATTGTGTAGATCTGGGTAGAGCCTCTTCGGATTTGCTTTTCTGTTGTCATATCGTTAATTTATTTCTTCTTCGTAGGTATGCTGCTTTATTGCCTCAATATGTAGTATCAATGAGTATCTCTGCATCCAATTTACTTTTATCTTGTTCTTTGTTCCTTATTTTTTTCTGTCATTTCATTTTTTTTCTTTGTTTACTTCTCTTCCGTTTTCCTCTTCTTCTTTTTCTCTTCTTCTTCCTCTTCCTCTTCTTCTTCATCCTCAACTATTTGTACATTCAATCTGATTTAATAACATTGTCTATCCATGATAGACATGTTGAACAAAAAATTCTTGTATCTTTTCTCAAATCTTGCAACCTACCTCAGCACACTGTGGATGGGTCGGAATGTTGCATGCAGCACATTTTTCTGATTAGGATTTTGGTGGATTGACTATATATGCTATACCAAACCTTAACACAGTTTGCATGCTTTTGGCATTCTTTTTCCTTTAATGCATCAATTAGGATATTCACAAGATTCACCTTATTCATTTTCTTTGTCGGAATATGTTGGTTTATGTATATTTTCTTTGATGAGTCTCTTGACCACTTGGATTTTATTTGGAACTTCTTCAATTATTTTCAAGATGTTTTCATTAGATTTGTTACCAGTTTGAAGGATATATCCTTCTAACTATATCTATGAATGCTTTTGTATCTTTTTGGTTAGGGACTGTTGCTGATTTCATAGATGAGAAATGCCAGTTCCCTTCCTGCTACCTCATCGTATTGCGAATCTGCCAAGCAAGCTAAATTACGCCACCTTTTCCCGCAGTTGGAACTTACTGCCATCTTGTTCTGATTTCAGTATTACACTTGTTAAACTAACTTAGAAGACGCTTTATCCTACTATTTTCACACTAATCTTATCACCGATAGTTCACGAACACTTCTAGATATTCTCAAATTCTAGTCGTATGTTAAACTTGTGATAGCTGTTGATTAATCTGACTTCACGCGGGTACGTCTCACCAAGCAAGATGGCTACTACGAGAGAGAGAGAGAGAGAGAGAGAGATGAGAGCAGAGAGAGAGAGAAGAGAGAGAGAGAGAGAGAGAGAATAATCAAAGTACAGTGAAAATAATGAGAAAGAGAAGAGAAAGAGAAGGAGAGAGAATAATCAGAGTATGTGAAAATAACGAGAGAGAGAGAGAGAGAGAGAGAGAGAGAGAGAGAGAGAGAGAGAGAGAGAGAGAGAGAGAGAGAATTGAGCTTTGGTGCTGTGAGCCAGAATTTGATCAACAAAACCTTGGTCACAGGAAGCTGAACCATAACACACTCGCAATTAAAATCTTAAGACCGTCATAAAATCTTTGACCTGTGACCCCTCACCAAACTTACTCAGCTTCTAGCAAGAATGCAGCTCCGCCTCCAGGAGGAGGTATTGACATGTTAAATTATTGAATCCGCCTGGAAAAGGAGGAATTAACATGTTAACCCCACCTAAAAGGGGATGGGGACAAGATAAGGAAAGACCGCTCCACGCATCAAGAATCCAGTTGGGCGGAGAGCCAGATCCTACACTGCCTAAGGAGGTGGTGCCGAATTCAGAAATATTGCCAGGGTCCAAAAGAGATTTATAAGCTTTATAGTTGTAACTTGTACATGTACTCTTTACCACAGTAATGAAAGAAACTCTGCCGTTCGTCTCATTCAAACTTCTCCTGAGAGACTTAGACTACAAAGATTATCAATCTAGAACGAACATTAAGAAGAAGCATAAAGTCAAACAGAACCAGACTGCAGAACTAATTATCAAGAAGAAGAAGCAGGTAAGCGATCATATAACTCGAACACTCTACTTCACAAAAACGCCCAACATAAAAAATTGTGCCAGCGCTTGTGGATCCAGGAGACGTAACGTGCAGTGAAGATAGTTAAATAAATACACATTTCGAGTTACAACAGTGATAATAATCGACAAACAGAACTTAAAATGAATAACGACGGAGAAGAATAATAGTGATCGATAAAATCCTGCTTGAATGGAATGGAATATGAAGTTTAGGCTTGAAGCCAAGCACTGGAATCCATAGGGATATTCAGCGCTATAATGAAACTGGTTTGACATGAATATTTATGTTGTGTATTTTTATAAACTAAATAAATACAGGCGATTTTAAAATTATGATAAAACGGATATCCGTCATAAAAATTATAACTTCGCATTTCGTGAATGCAAACAAGAGTAAAAAAACTTATATATACATGTACCATAAACATACTCATATTCATATAGTATGCTTATATAAACAACTTTAGTGTATACACTACACTTTGCAACGTACTGGGCGGTCAATATTAAATTTCATTAAAAAGATTAATGTCTCTAAGGAATCCAACAATTCTATTAACAGCTACATCCGGACCAAGCAGTTCTACTATATCCCTGCCAACTAACCCATGTCTCTGTCGTGCCGCAGAATACTTATGGCAATGGCATATAATGTGTTCCACAGTAAGAGGAGAGTCACACTGCATACAGACTGGTGCAGGTACCCCTCCAACAGGAATCGGTGGGTTCAATCGAGTATGGCCAATTCTTAGACGACATAATACAGTTTCTACTCTACGATTTTGTTGGAAACCAGAGGGCCAATGTTCAATACTTTGTCGGATCTTCTTGTACTTTTTATTGTTGGTCAGATAGGGAGATGACCAACGTGCTTGCCATTTATTTTAACATATGAACGAATAGTCCATTTCATGTCAGTGGAAGGAATATGGTGGAAGAGAATGCTTCTTTATTAATGACATCTCTTGCTTCATGGTCAGCAAGTTCATTACCAGCAATACCCACATGGAAGGAACCCAGCAAAACTGGACAGATTTGAATTTGGAAGCAAGCCTATATAACCATTCTTGAATACGTTGAACAATTGGATGTTTAGGGTTATACTGCTGAATGGCCATGAGTGCACTATAAGAATCTGAGTAAATGGTGAAATTATTACCCTGTAGAGTAGAAGCAAATCTCCAGAGATTTGGCTAATGCAGTCAATTCAGCCTGTAAAAAAAAATGGATGCATTATTTGAAAGTCTGCCCACATACGAGTTATTACTATGAACAACAGCACAACCAACACCACTTGATGTCTTTGATCCATCAGTGAAAAGTTTAACAGAACCAGAATGCTTTCGGTCATGATCAAGAAAACAAGCCTTCACTTCTTGGACATTAACAGATTTTTTAACAACAGTTTTTTTACAGACCGATGGTTCTGGGGGTCCCAAACCAAGGAGGCAGCTTAGAGCAATGTATTGCCTAATTTTTTGGTCTTTAATAGGCACACTGTCATAAAATCCTGCTTGAAGACGTTTTGTTATCCCCTCGAAGAAAAACAACGAGACGTAGAGTGTTATGAAACGAAAGCATAATAAGTGTGCGACGCAGACATAACATCATCGAGTCGAAACGTGGAACTGCAGCAGCCGACAAGAACTCAGATTTCTATAAATAATCTGTTAAAAGCGGACGAGTGTATTGCAGATCAACGAAAAAAAAACATTCCCGTTAAAGAATCAACGTTACTGAAGAATTTTCGACAAGGACGAACCTTTGCCGAACAACGAAACGAGAAAACAGCGTCAGTCAAGATTGATTGTGAAACACAACAGGTGAATTCGACAACGAAGCAGTGATATCGGAAAAAGCAAAACGAACAAACATACGTAAGTGCGCTGGAGCTGAATTTTTTTATTTCTCTCTCTATAAGAGTGTATGAAAAGATTACGTATTCTTTCTCTTAGAAAACATCAAACTTTTTTTTAATTCTCTCTCAATAAGGGTATAAAGATTTAAAAAAAAAAATATTTCGATAGCTAGGAAATCTTAGTATTTTTTTTACACTCAGTTGGTAATATATGATTTTTTTGAATACTTATGTATTTGTGTTCCATTTGTTTGGATAATTTCTTTTAACAGGCTGTGCACTTTTGAGTTCAAATTAACGATTTTTTTATATATACTAGTATACTTTTGAATTAACAGTGTATGAGAAATTTTTTTAGGTACTGTTGTGCATAGTGAACTATATATATAATTTTTCTTTGAATATTATGTTGTGTATCATTTTGTTTGACTAATTGTTGGTGATACTTTTATGCCCAATTTCACATATGATTTTTTTTATGCTGTCGTGTAATGATGAGTAGCATATGTGAATAATTTTTTTTGGGGGGAAATGCATAAAGCCTTAAACGAATTACTCGCCACTGTCAGAGATAACTCATACAATTTAAGACCAACACCAGACAGACGTAGTAGAATCCCAGTTCAAATTTCACAAACCTTGGTAATTCAGGGAAATACTAACCATAATAACTCAAATAACAATAATCATAACAGTGCCAGTAATACTAATAATATAATTACTAATAGTACTAACACGTTTCGAAACAGAAGAATGAATCAGGCAGCTGTAATAACACAAGCCACACGTTTCTGTGGACAAGTTGAAGCTTCCAATCCAGATAAAAGTAAATTAGAAGCATATACAGTGAATCATTGGTTAGCTGATGCTGACAGCCGCATATCTTCAGGGGGAATAACAGATGAAAGAGCTAAAATTAATGAAGCCTTGCTTCTCGTTAGTTCAGAACACGGTGATGCACATAAAACTTTGAATTCTGGTAGTTTCAGCAAATTAACTAAATAATTGATGAATTCAAAAACCAATTTGTTTGATGCTAGGGGAACCCGTGAGTAAAGAAGATACATTATATAATATTACTAAGTTCCTCAATCCCCAATATGAATCCATGGCAGAGCTCTACGCAAATGTTGAAAATGCCATGGACAAAATAATAGAAGACTTGAAGTCCACAAACATCACCATTGGAGATAAGACACAGTTTGGTGATGATGAAAGGAGATTAGATGTAAAATACGTCTTAAAATACTTGGCACATGGAAACATATATAATGCTCTAGGAGAAAAGGAAAAGAAGGCTTTTCAAAAAGTTAAAATTGACCCCAAGAATAATAGCCTTCAAACATTAAAAACAATGAAACAAGAATCACAGAAGGCAGAGATAGATTTTTCCAAGGAATTTGTAGGGGTAATAGAAAAACTAAATGAAAGGAAAGGCAGAAATAATAACCATTCAAATAGAACGAATAATAATGCCGGACAAGAAGGGAATAGATCCACTCCTTTTCAAGGGAAATATAACAGAAAATGGAATCCTAACCTGAAAGGAAGACAGAATTATTCAAGGAATGGTCCACCCATGACATATAAGCCAGGTCAATCTGCAAACACAAATAATTCAAGTCAAGGAAACTATTCAGCTCAAGGAGCAAGACCAAAGGCAGCATGTGAAAATTGTGGTTATACAAATCATTCCACTAATAAGTGCAGGAAGCCTAGAAGCTGTGCAATTTGCAAGAAGGTTGAGGCATTTCACTAAAAGCTGTTGGTTCAATAATAAGGGAACCAATAAGGAAATAATAGAAGTAAGTAACAGGCGCCCAATTTCACATAACTCTTCAAGCCAGTGACAATTAACCCCTTCACAGAAGAAAGAAAATAATTCCCTTCAAGATGATAGAAGAGAAAAAGAAGGAATAGCTGGTATGGAAAATGAGGGTTCATCCGCATTTTCCTGCATAAATAGGAAAGTAGTAGTATTCTCCAAGAGAGAAGAAGAAATAAACAGAAAGGATTTGCCTATTGTGAAGATTCCAATAAGTGGAAAGACATGTACTGTACTTATAGATTCAGGCAGTACAGTGAATATAATAGATAAATCAACTTTAACCAGATATTTAGGCATTTCAGAAACTCTGATTCAGAGTCAAAATAAAGTTATAAAGGGAATAGCGGGTAAACAAATTAGAAGTCAAGGAAAAGTGAACTTGGAAATAGACATTATGTCACACAAATTTGTCGAAAGTTTTCTAGTTCTAGAAGACAGATTTTTTCCCGCACAAGTTTTACTCTCATTTAATTCAATGAGAAGATGTGATATAATACTAGACAGCAGTGAAGGAAAGATTAGCCTGAAAACAGGATAATCAGAGGAGGAGCGTATGTTCTGCGCTTGACGAAGAAAAGCCTCACCCAAATCTGATCAATTTGTCTGAGACAGTTTCGAGAGAGACATACGAGAAAGGCAAGATAAAATAAAAACAGATAGAAAAGAGAAATTTCCACCATTACACAATACAGAATCAATGAAATGTGCACATATAGATGATATATACTCAGATTCAAGTAATTACTTAGATATAAATAATGGTGATCACCGAAACTCTGAATATATCGAAAATCAGATACACGTACTAATAACTGTAGCAATGTAGTAATGAGTTACGGGGATGAAAGGAAAATACTAAATGAAGTATTGCTATTAGATAAAATAAAGAAATCAGATATAAATAGTATAATAGAAGTAACAGAAGAAACCACTGAAAATGCAGAACTTTGTTATTTTTCAGACATAGAAGATGAAGAGATATGTTGCGCTGGCACAGCTGATGATAATAAAGTACAATTTATACTCAATAGAGCAGTAACTTTAAATCCAAAATGCTTAACAAAAATATATTTAAGAGCAAAAGAGAACGTAAGGGCTATGGATGTTCTATTGTTGAGCGATGAATTGCCAGATTTTGTCAGAATGGATAATTCACAAGTCCACATGAATGGTGATAAATGTGAAGCTTCTGTCCAAAACTATTCAAATAACAGACGAACACTATAAGCAGGCACTGTCTTTTGCATAGGAATACCTATTAACAATCCTTTACTAACAGTAGAAGAAAAGGCATTTTTCTCTATAAATGGCCAAAACTCTCAAATAAATCAGGAAGTAAATAAAACAGATTTTCCAGAAAATAGAAACAAGTTGATTCAAGTGCTAGAGAAATATACAAATGTAATAGCTGTAGAAGTAGATGAACTAGGAAGCACGAATATCCTACAACATAAGATTTTGTTAGATGATGGAGCCAAGCCATTTTTTATTCCTAATTACAGATTACCAATAAGCCAGAGACCCATAGTTGATAATTTGATAGAGGAAATGGAGAGATGGAGTAATAATTCCTTCTAAATCTCCATATAATTCTCCATTGTTGCTTGTTCCAAAGAAAGATGGCAGTTGGAAGCTTGCAATAGATTATAGAAAATTAAACTCCAACACAGTTCCAGATAGAATGCCGATGCCGGTAATTCAAGATATGTTAACTCAATTAGGAGGGGCAAAATTATTTTCATGGCTAGACCTCCTCAGTGGACATTGGCAAGTACCTCTAGATGGAGAATCCAAACAATTCCCAGCCTTCAGCACACATAAAGAACATTTACAGTTTAAAGTAATGCCATTTGGACTTACATCAGCTCCTTTAACGTTTGTTAGATTAATGTTACAAATTCTAGGAGACAGAAAATGTTGCAGTATATTTAGACGATGTAATCATTTTTAGTAAAGATTTAGAAAGCCATCTCAAAACATTAGAATTGGTCCTAGAAAGATTAAGAATGGCAGGACTAAAAATTAAATTAAAGAAATGTCAGTTCCTCATGAAGTCATTAGAATACTTGGGTCATGTAATTAGTGAATACGGACTGCGCATGCAAGCAGGTAAAATAAAGGCAATAATTGATTATCCAGCTCCCACTAATTTGAAAGCATTAAGGAGATTCCTTGGGATGGTTGGATGTCATAGAGAGTTTGTAAAAGGATTTGACCAAAAAGGATGTTAAACATGACTGGCAGAATGAACAAGAAACAGCCTTTCAAACATTAAAGAGCAAATTGACTAGGAACCCTGTTTTGGTCTACCCAGATTTTTCAAAAGTACAGGGCTAGGAGCTGTATTGTTACAAAAGGCCAAAACTAGAATGAGGGCAGTATACTATGCCAGTAGAGTTTTAAACCCAGCAGAAAAACACTATAGTACAACCGAAAGAGTGTGTTTAGCTTTATTTTGGTGTTTAAAGAAATTTAGACACATACTTTTAGGTCATAAAGTTAATGTGCTTACTGATCACAAACCCATTTGTGATTTGTTTAAAAAGAGAACTTTCACTAACAACATGAAGTTCAATAGATGGTTCCTTAGTGTATTAGAGTTTGCTCCAGAGTTCAGATATATTCCAGGGAAACTTAACACCTTGGCAGGTGCATTATCCAGATCTCAAGAAGAAACAGAAAAATGTATTACAACTAATACCTTTTGTTTTAGTTGTCAAGGGGTAGATCTAGGTTTAGAAAGAGTGAAAGCAGAACAAGATAAAGATCCAGAAATCAGACAAATAGTAGGACAGCTACTAATAGATGAATCATTAAAACCTGATTTTCAGTTAATAAAAGGTTTGTTGTATAAAATACCCACAAAGAAAAATGGTTGTTCTCGACTATATATCCCAACAACACTAACCAGACAAGTTTTAGAACACATCCAGGAATTAAAAAGACAACTAGAATCAAACAGAAATTATTTTTGGCCACATTGTAGTGAAGATGCCAAAACCTTTGTACAAAATTGCGTAGTTTGTAACCAACATAAAGGTAACGTAAATACAAAAGCTCCACTTGAAAAATATCCATCAGAATTAAAGCCATTTCAATTAGTAACTATGGACTTTTGGGTCCATTTCCAACTAATATTAGAGGAAACACACAAATATTAGTCTTCTTAGACTATCCAACTAGATATGTAGAAATCATACCTGTAAGAAACAGAGATGCAGGTACAGTGGTTGAAGCTCTTAAATCTAGGAATATAACCAAACTTTCATGTCCTCAAGTTCTATCTGACAATGCTGCTGAATTTACTAGTAATCTTTTAAAGAAAATGTGTGAATTTTATGAAATAAATAAATGTCAAATAACAGCTTATAAACCCAGTTCAAATGGAGCAGCAGAACGAACTAATCGTTAAATCAAGAATCTCCTGAAAACTTCAGTAAAACCACATACAGAAGATTGGGACTTAGCTCTTGAAGACGTACAGTTCACATTGAATAATACTGTAAATGAGACGTTAGGAGAATCTCCTCATTATTTGCTATATGGCTATCAGAAAAGAATGCCAAATACGTTATTAGATGATGAAACACCACCCAGACATACTTATAACTATGATGACTATGTTGTATGGAAAACCAGACATACTTACGAGACTATCATGCAGACAAGAGCTAGACTAAAAGACGTACATAAGACTCAAGAAAAATATTATAAAAAAAATACCACTAAACCAGACATTACAGTGGGTACTCAAATTTATGTTCAGAATCGTGTACTAGAAGGTCCAAATGTAAAAGTTTCTCCCAAATTCACTGGGCCATATAGAGTAATAGAAATGTTAAAATTAAATAAATACAGAGTAATAAATGAAAATGATCTAAAGGAAAAGGTAGTTCACTGGAATCATGTACAGGTAGTGAAAACAGATCCATGGTCTACTAAAGATGTAGATAACATAAGGAAGGAAAATACTGTAGAAAATCCAATTACAACGAGGTATCATCTAAGAAACAGAAAGAGGTAAAAATGTGTGTATATAGCCATATGTAAATAGTGTTGGACTGAAAATATCATAACTATGATGTATATAGTGCAATTTATGTGTCTATATATAAAGAAAATCTGATTAAGTCTAATTTTTGCAGAGTCAAACATGCGGCTCATCATAGCACTAGTTTTAATTGGACTCATCTCTTCAGGAGTGGAGATAAGAAAAGGTGCCCTGTTAAAAAGACATGGAAAAGTCAAAATGATCAAGGACCTTGTAAAAGTTAGTATAGATATTTCCACAGTGCTCAAACGCGAAAGTGAACTAAGAGAAATCCAAAATGGTATTAAAGCAATCCTACAGAAGGGTGATAATAACAGCGCCATGTCATTATTGGAAAAGCTGAGCATGAACATAGATAACACACTGAGAACAAGGTCCAAACTATCCCTCTTGCCCTTTATTGGAACTGCTCTAAATCAATTGTTTGGAGTTGCTCCCGAACCAAATGTAGAACAAGAAAAGGAAAGAATTGACAGACTGGAAAAGTGGGCAGCCGTAAGGGGTACCGTGATAAATAAAGTGACTGCCTCTCACAATCAAAATGCAGAACAAATAGAAACATTGAAAGTCTTCATAAGTCAAGTAAATCAGAATGTAACAAAGGAACTCAATAAGATAGAAAATATACAGTTTTTGAATAACTTTGCACTGGAAAGTGAAGTGATGTTACAGGAACATAAAGAAACGCTCAACGCTGTCTTACTTGCTTACAAAGGTATTTTGAGCCCAACCCTAATCACTCCAAAAAAATCAGAAGACAATAAGTTTTTTATATAATTAAGAAGCATTGTACACCTTTAGTAGAAGATATTTTCGTGCACTATAATTTGATAGATGCCAAAGTAATCCATGACAGAATTATTTTAGTTCTACCTTTCAATGCGAAAATTTCAAATGTGCTAGTTTCTGTATATCCCTTTCCTGTGTATATTGAAAATCAGAATTCACAGAAGTGATTCTGTACAAAATTCTTTCTATTCTCCTTATGATTTGTCTTTCTTTCACGCTGGTATTACAAAGCAGCTGTCCAATATTTATAGTGCTGTAGGTCGTCAACGGAATTTCAGGCTGGGGCCTGTTCCCGACCTACGAGACACACCTGTATACTTGTTGACGACCCCCAGCCTTTGATAACAAAGTGTGTCCAATAACATATGGCAATTTGGAAAAAGACCCTGGAGTGGAGAGGCATTCAGCAGTTTTCAAGAAGGATACATCAAGGATCAGTTGCAAGAGCTTAGGGAGAATAAAGAAGCTGCATTTGCTGGTGTAAGGAGCACACAAAAGACACTTCAAGAGACCATAAAGGGTGAGTGGTACAAGCAAGTTGTTGGGCAAGTCAACAGTAGAGTAAACTTTGATACAAATCGTAACATGGTCAACTTTAAAAATAAGTTTGAGAGTTTATTCAGTAATTCTGTTTGGATAAAATTTAGCAGTAAGGATAATATAAAGAATATCTCAAGTAGATTATTGACTAGGGATGAACAGCAGCACTAGGGCCAGGATTAAATTTCTGTGTAGGGACTACAAACAACATCAACATAGAATTCAACGGCAAGATTAACTACCTTAATGTTGAACATCACAATGATTTAGCTCCTTTTCTCAGAGAAGTGATGAAAGCAAACTTAGAGATATCTTGCCAAGGACATTCAGTATCGCTCTGAAGGGATTAAAAAGATACAAAGATATTAGAATTATGAAAGCTGACAAAGGGGGTAGCATTGTTATCATGAATAGTTCAGAATATAGGGTTAAAATGTACAGGCTACTAGATGATGAAGCTACTTATGCTAAAATAGAGAATCCTCCAACAATCCAAATGCTTCAGAATACCTTTAATCAGAATGTGAAGAAAATAATCAGTAGACTAGGTAATGGGAAGGACATTCTATGCAATAAATCATTCTCAAGTAAATTACCTGAACTTGCATATATATATATATATATATATATATATATATATATATATATATATATATATATATATATATATATATATATATATGGCAGCCCCAAAATACACAAGGAGAGCTGCCCACTTCGCCCTGTTGTTTCAAGTAGGAAATCTCCTAACAAAAACTTAGCTGTGTGGTTAGCTGGAGAACTAAGAATATACTTAGGTATATTTTCAGAATCGCATATTAAACATTCAGTAGATTTCATAGACAAAGTTAAGAAAAATAACATAAAGGGACACATGGTTAGTTTTGATGTAGTAGCATTATTCACCAATGTCCCCTTAGATAAAGTATTAGAATTTCTTCAGACTAAACATAATGAGGGTATTTTCAATCAAAACAGAAATAGGCGTCTTCCTTGAGTTGATTAAATTGTGTGTCAGTGATACGTATTTCACGTTTGAGGGACAAGTTTACAAACAGAAATATGGAGTAAGTATGGGGTCCTCAATATCACCTATACTCGCTAACATCTATATGGAATATTTCGAAACCAATCTAGTTCCTAATATTAATGTCCCTAACTTAAAACTGCAAGGTTGGTGGAGATATGTGGATGATATTTTTGCTATTCTGCTAAGTGATGAAAATGAAATAGAAACTTTTCTAGACGAACTCAATAAGTTTGATAACAACATCCAATTCACTTTAGAGAAAAGTAACAATAATAACCTGCCCTTTTTAGACATACTCATAGAAAGAAAAGAAACAGGATATGAATTCACCACATATAGAAAGCCCACACACACAAAATCATATATTAATTTCTTCTCTTTTCACAGTCATGATATAAAAATAGGTGTTCCACCAGGTTTATTTCTTAGGGCAATGAGAACGTGTGACCCTTGCAAGATAGATCAAGAAATAAATTACATCGATAAAAGCTTTGATGCATTAGATACCCGGAATGGTTCAGAAAAAGGGCACTCAACAAAGTTAGGAAGATTTTTTACAGAGCAAATGTAGAGAGTATATGGAATAAAGAAAACAAGAAAATAGTTGCCCTCCCTTTTATGCCAAAATGAAACAAATCACTTCAAAAATGAAAGAAGGTAAATATAAAGTTGTGTCTACCTTTGATGATACGGTAAAAAACAAAGTATGTAAAAATAAATTGGAAGGAGAAGACAGTAATACAGATGATGTAGGGGGGTAATACATTATCAATTGCAGCAATTGTGGAGACAAATATGTGGGGGAATCAGGTAGGGGAATAAGGACTAGAATCCAAGAACACAGAAGGACAGACAGTACAGCTTAACTCTCAGGGGAGTGCTATAGCTAGGCATTGTTGGGAAAATGACCACAGGATGGATTTTAAAAACAGTAGGCTTATATACAAAAGCAATAAAATCAGTCACAGGAGGGTAGTAGAAGGAGCACTCATCAGAGATATTAAAGTAATAGAAGGTCTAAAGCTTTTACCTCAAAAGATCCCATAAGCTGCGCTTTGATATTAAAAGAAGCTAAGATTGACCCTTCTGACCTGGAGATTAGGTTTTCTGCCCAACAGACTTTTGGTGACCACTCACTTGCCCATTGACCATCAGCTCAGGATATCAGAGGGACAAGAGGGGATTATCAACTCTC
The DNA here is from genome assembly GCF_015104395.2 of Macrobrachium nipponense. Lineage (NCBI taxonomy): Eukaryota > Metazoa > Arthropoda > Malacostraca > Decapoda > Palaemonidae > Macrobrachium > Macrobrachium nipponense. Next base: position 65,885,908 of record NC_087211.1, on the reverse strand, counting down.
AAGGAAACCAGAACATCCATCACATAAATGACAGCTCAACAAGAAGTTCCAGAAGACTACTGGGCCTTGACCCAGGCTGACAACATACGCATCTTTTGAAAATGGGCCACAGATAGGGCCTGAAAGTACTCGAGTGTGGAGCTAAAATAAAACGTAAATACTTATAAGTAAACACGTTATACACAGTGATTTTGTGGGTTTCTTTTTCAATCTTCAGAAGAAAACTGAAAGGAATTTTTTTTTTTTTGGTAAAGACACGGACGTCAGTCAATTAAGCATTATGAATCCCTTAGCTAATATGGGTCGCGCGTTAGAAATTGGGGTAGAGGGGTTCGAGGGGAGTTGTAATGGCCCACAGGTAGATCACTGGATGCAAACGAATGAAGGAGATAATCGAATGAATAGTCACTGCTTTGAATTCTAGTGGGAGCTGTGAGAAGATGGGGAGTGAATACCAGATAGAAGTAAAAGTTAAAGACTGCTATTCTCTTCTGTTGGGGCATTCATTCACTCATCCATTTCTTCATTCATTCGTTCGTTCGTTCATTCCTTCCTTCATTCATTCATTCCTTCCTTCCGCCCTTCATTCATTCATTCATTCATTCATTCATCCATTCATTCCTTCCTTCCGTCCATCCTTCATTCATTCATTCATTCCTTCCTTCTGTCCGTCCTTCATTCATTCATTCATTCATTCGGTTCCTCACTGAGTGAGGAACCGAAATCCCAACCTTATATACTTTTCGTGGAGATTTTTCCATAATTGTTCCTGTTCAGTTCCTGATTCCACTGGAGGAGTTGAATCAGGAACTGAACTGAATTTTGAAAAAATCTCCACGAAAAGCATATAAGGTTGGGATTTCGGTTCCTCACTCAGTGAAATTTGCTCGTGAGTCGTGAGACGAAGCGCTATGCACACAGGCAACTTGTCTGAACTAAAGCAAACCCAGAGATGGCCCACAGGCGTGGAAAGCGAAAGCGTGGAGATGAGAGGGAGACAAAAAACTCCCCTAAGAGGAAAAGAGTTCAGTCCTCTAACATAGAACTTGAAATAAGCAAAGCCGTGACCAAGAGGATGCTAGATGATGAGGACGACTCGGGAACAACAAGACCTTTCCCGAAGAAAATCAAGCTTGACCCAGGAGAGATGATTAGGTTGCTGAAGCCTAAGGACATCAGGAAAGGCCGCCTCCTTGGTGAAGGATCGTATGGTAAAGTATTCAGGTGCAAAGTTCGAGATGAAAATGGACGTTGGCAACAGACCTTACAGACCTTACAGACCTTACATCTTGTTCGGGTTGCCCCAGGTCCCTCAGTGTGAGGCACCTCTAATGTCTACCAGAGAGTTGCTAGTACATCTTCCGGTATATTTTGCATCTTCCAATCTTGGATGGTCTGGGATGCAGTTTAGATATTTGTCGAGCTTATTCTTAAACACATCTACGCTCACTCCTGATATATTCCTCAGATGAGCTGGCAACGCATTGAATAGACGCTGCATTATCGATGCTGGTGCGTAGTGGATTAATGTCCTGTGTGCTTTCCTTATTTTTCCTGGTATAGTTTTGGGCACTATTAATCTACCTCTGCTTGCTCTTTCTGATATTTTTAGTTCCATGATATTTTCTGCTATTCCTTCTATCTGTTTCCATGCCTGAATTATCATGTAGCGTTCTCTTCTCCTTTCTAGACTATATAATTTTAAGAATTGTAGTCTTTCCCAGTAGTCTAGGTCCTTAACTTCTTCTATTCTAGCTGTAAAGGACCTTTGTACACTCTCTATTTGTGCAATATCCTTTTGATATTGTGGGTACCATATCATATTGCAATATTCAAGTGGACTACGAACATATGTTTTATAAAGCATAATCATGTGTTCAGCTTTTCTTGTTTTGAAGTGCCGTAACAACATTCCCATTTTTGCTTTACATTTTGCCAACAGAGTTGCTATTTGATCATTGCATAACATGTTCCTATTCATCATCACACCAAGGTCTTTAACCGCTTCCTTATTTGTGATGGTCTCATTATTAGGTCCCTTATATGCATATAGCTTTCTTTCTCTGTCTCCATAATTTATTGATTCAAATTTATCAGAGTTAAATACCATCCTATTTACCTCTGCCCAATCATATACTTTGTTAAGGTCTCTTTGTAGAGCGTTCCTATCTTCATCACAAGTAATTTCTCTACTTATTCTTGTGTCATCTGCGAAACTACATGGTGTTTTGAAGGTGCCGAAGGCCGATGGCCTTGAGAAAAGAAGGAAATTTTTCGAGGAGAGTCTCAGGCTTAAAGACTTGCAAGGAATACCTGGAGTGCCAATTTTGTATGGGAAACGTCACACGAAGAAGGAGGCGGCCATTGTGACATACTACAATGGCAGAATTACTCTCCAGCGATTTGTACGCAAGTACGCTGGAGATGAGGCCCGAATCTGCCTTCTGTTGGCTAAAGTGTCCGCAATTTTAGAAGACATTCACCGGACAGGACTTGGACATAATGACCTGCATGGAGCCAACGTAATGGTCGATGAGATTACATGCCCGCAAGACCCTATGGCCACTATTATCGACTATGGCTTTTGCCTTCCATTCGGAATGATTTTGTTCCGAAACCCGGTTCGTGACTTTCAACACTACCATTACGATCCCGTGTTGAGCCGAGACTGTGGGCGAACAAGTCCTCAAACGGACATTTACTCATTCGCCCGGCTCGTTGAAACAGAGCTAGGATGCCAGAACCATCGGCGACTGAACACTCTCATCAAGAAGGCTCTGTCGCCAAACAAAAACCGGCGCCCATCTCTGGAGGAGCTCAGAAGGGAGTTAACATCTGTACAGAATGGAGAACCTGAAGAAGAAGAAGAGAGCGGTAACAGGCTAACACAGCTCTTTTGTTATATATTGGACAAGGCAAGGAACTGTTACCATGCTCTCTGTGGTAAGTATATTAATGGTTTCGTTTTCAAGTAGAGCATTTTTATTTCAAGGATTCTTGCCATCTTTAGAAAGGATAGTAGATTAAATGGTTTTGTTTTCAAGTAGAGCATTTTTATTTCAAGGATTCTTGCCATCTTTAGAAAGGATAGTAGATTTTTTCCCTCCCAAATACTGGGCCCCTTGTCGTTGGGGGGAGGGCTTAAGAGTCATTAGTATAGGCTATATGCCAGGTAGGCTGCCTTTGCGGGGCAGTCCCATCTGGCCTTGTGTCTGCTGTTGGCTCGACTAAGTGCCAGTACTTTTTCTCTCTCGCTTTCTCTTGAGTTCTTTCTCCTTGTTCATGCGCGATCAGCTTTCTTCCTTCTTGCTTTCCCAGACTGTTGAAACCTTTCCCCATTTTTCTTCTTTCTTCTGGATGCTCAAGTCTTTAGCTTCAGTTTCAGAACCGACCTTGTGGGTGGAGCTCCAGTGCCTATTCCTTTAAAGTGTTCTCAATACCTCTCGTAGTAGAGTCCGACACTAGTAATACTTTAATTTACTTTCATTTCTCTTTCATTCAGCTGCCCCCAACAGAATAGAATAGCAGTCTTTAACTTTTACTTCTATCTGGTATTCACTCCCCATCTTCTCACAGCTCCCACTAGAAATCAAAGCAATGACTTTATTCATTTGATTATCTCCTTCATTCATTTGCATCCAGTGGTCTACCTGTGGGCCATTCCAACTCCCCCCGAACTCCTCTACCCCAATTTCTAACGCGCGACCCATAATGCTTAATTGACTGACACCCGCGGCTTTATTACTTATTACAAATGTATACTTGGTCATTCTCACAGCAGCTCAGTCTTACATGAACCCTTACAAATGTGAATGAAATAATTATTGAATGAATGAATGAATAATTGAATGAATGTATGAATGAATGTAGGAATAAAGGAAGGAAGGACGGAAGGAAGGAATGAACGAATGAATGAATGAATGAATGAATGAAGGAAGGAAGGAAGGAATGAATGAATGAAGGAAGGAAGGAAGGAAGGAAGGAAGGAAGGAAGGAAGGAAGGAATGAACGAATGAATGAATGAATGAAGGAAGGAAGGAAGGAATGAATGTAGGAATAAAGGAAGGAAGGACGGAAGGAAGGAAATGAATGAATGAAGGACGGAAGGAAGGAAGGACGGAGGGAAGGAATGAACGAATGAATGAATGAATGAAGGAAGGAAGGAAGGAATGAATGTAGGAATAAAGGAAGGAAGGACGGAAGGAAGGAATGAATGAAGGAAGGACGGAAGGAAGGAATGAATGAAGGAAGGACGGAAGGAAGGAATGAATGAAGGAAGGATGGAAGGAAGGAATGAATGAATGAATGAAGGAAGGAAGGACGGAGGGAAGGAATGAACGAATGAATGAATGAAGGAAAGAAGGAAGGAAGGAAGGACAGAAGGAAGGAATGAACGAATGAATGAAGGAAGGAAGGAAGGACGGAAGGAATGAATGAACGAACGAACGAATGAATGAAGAAATGGATGAGCGAATGAATGAACGAAGGAAGGGACGAACGAGCGAACGAAATGAATGAAGAAATGGATGAATGAATGAATGAACGAAGAAAGAGATGAACGAACGAACGAATGAAGAAATAAATGAATGAATGAATGAACGGAGAAAGGAATGAACGAACGAACGAATGAATGAATGAATGAACGAAGGAAAGGATGAACGAAGGAAGGAATAAATGAAGAAATGGATGAATGAATGAATGAACCAAGGAAGGAATGAACGAACGAACGAATGAATGAAGAAATGGATAAATGAATGAAGGAAGGAAGAGATGAACGAACGAATGAAAGAAGTAGGCGATGAACGGATGAATGAATGAATGAATGAATGACGGTTTGATGAATTAAAGATTGTTTTGGGAATGATAAAAGATTATGAAAAAGCAACAGGCGAAAGACTTAGTTATCAAAAGACAATAACAACAGGGGAATAGGAACATGGAAAAACAAAGAAGCGTGGCCAGATTTTAGCATAAATGTAACTGTAGGGTCCTTTAAGATACTCTGTGTAATATATGATCATAATTACGAAAAGGCAAGAGAAGAAAATTGGAAAGTTATAGAAAAGAGTAATGTATCTAATATAGGTCAACTGTATCCTAGGAAACTGTCACTGTTCCAAAAGTCAATTATAGCCAATTCAAAGGTTTTATCGAAAGCTAAATATAGGTTCCATGTGTTTCACTTAACTAAGAACGACTGGGAAATCGGTAGAAAGATGTGTATTTAAGTGTTTATGGAAGGGAAACTATCACCCATCAAATAGGCAGGCTATGTATTTAAAAAGAGAGAAGGGGTCATTGTCGACTAAATTAACCCAAGATTATTGAGCGAATGATCCTAATGTTGTTTACTGAATGATCCAAAGATTGTTGACTGAGTAGTCAAAAGATTGTTGAATGATTAGTCTCCAAATATTGTTGGCTGAATGACCCAGAGATTGTTGACTAAATTAACCAAAGATTGTTGAGTGAATGATCCAAATATTGTTGACTGAATGATCCAAATATTGTTGACTGAATGATCCAAAGACTGTTGACTGAGTGGTCAAATGTTTGTTGGATGATTGGTCTCCAAATATTGTTGACTGAATGATCCAATCTGAATATTGTTGACTGAGTGATCCAAGTATTGTTAACTGTCACAAGACAGATACGATTAGTGGACATCGAGTGAATATACATTGATCGCTTTATTCCTAAAACTGGCGTTGCAATAAAAATGGTCAACAACACGAGTACTGAGATACACGTTGATCGAAGTGAAGCGATTGGGGGGGGGGGGGGGCAAAATATCCCCACACAAAAATATATTGACTCTATGAATATATCATTCCCCATTATATTGTGTGTGTTATTTTACCATCAATAACTCCACCACGATCCCATACCAGGTCTAATCTGAATCTGTGATTTTCAATCATTTCTCCATCAGTACAGATAACGAATTCAGCAATCTGGCTCCGGTTCAAATATGTAAATCCTAATAAATCCACTATATCTGCCCTTACCAATTTATTTTTTATATATACGTAACTAAAGCATAATGATTTCTAAAAAAAAGCATGAGAGAGAGAGAGAGAGAGAGAGAGAGAGAGAGAGAGAGAGGAGAGAGAGAGATTTTCACCATCTCTAGATGCTTCTTGTTACTTGACGCGTTATTTGAGAGTGAATACTTCAGCGTACAAAATATTTTAATAATTCAAGATGTACAAAATCTTGCCTCATTTATGGCAGCGGACATAAGTCAGAGTCAGTGGTCAAAACAAAATGATTCCGAATATGGCAGAAACCGAAATTTCTATAACTAGGGAAATTAGTCTTCACATCATTACTAGATACTTATATACTTGCTTTCAAAGAATTCCATGAATTGAATTGGAATATAAAATTTAGGCCAAAGGCCAAGCGCTAGGACCTATGAGGTCATTCAGCGCAGAAGCGGAAATTGACACTAGGTAATGAATGTTTGAAAGTAGTAACAGGAGGAAAACTTCGCAGTTGCACTACGAAACAATTGTTAGAAGGTGGAAAGTAAGATGGAAGAAAGAGAACATGAAAGGAGGTACAGTAAAAGGAAGGAAAGGGGTTGAAGCTAGGGGCCGAGGGGATCCTGCACAGAACCTAAGTAATGACCAAGTTTCCAAAAAATAGGTCAGAAAAAATGTAAAAAGGTGGAAAATACATCAACCTTTAAAAGAGCTGTCAAAATTCGACGGAAAATAATTGCTGGTGAGTGGAAAAACAGTTTTCCCTAAAGGGTAAAAACTAGATTTTGTTCAACTCTTCTTTTTACGATGGAGTTGTTAACAATAGTTCGAAAATGATAAAACGCGTTTACTTAAAACTGTTTCGAAAACCAAAACAACAAGAGTACCATTATTATTTTCCGAGTTGAGGGTAAGGAGAGGGTGCAAAGGTTACAGTCTCGTTCTTTGCGAAAATATAACACCTAACAAAAGTCTTCTCACCTGAGGATACATCAGTGAACCGAATAAAATCCCATTTTTAAAACCAAAGATATTACATCTAGAATGAACGTTCTTACCTTACCCCAGAGGAGACAAAATAAATAATAAAAACGAACAATGGAGTGGAATGAAATATAAAATCTAACCCAAAGACCAAGTGCTATTGTAGATTCACATCAACCGTGCATCTGACGTCTAGGCCAGTCCCTTACGACGGTCCTGATTGGCTGTTGATAGGCCAATCACAGGGGTGGAAACTCTCAGTCTCTCGAGATAGTTCACATAGGCAGGATGTTTATTCTACCTATCCTGAGGGATACTTTAGAAAGACGTATCCCTCAAAAAGATGGACCATACATCATGCCTATGTGAACTCTCGAGAGAGACAGAGTTTCCAGCGCAGTGAGTGGCTTTTCAACAGCCAATCAAGAAGTCGTAAGGGACTAGCCTAGACATAAGATGCACGGTTGATGTGAATCTACTATAGGACCCATGAGGTCATTCAGCGCTGAAAGGGAAATTGAAAGTAAAAAGGTTTGAAATGTGTAACAGGAGGAAAATCTCGCAGTTGCAGTATGAAACAATTGCTAGGAGAGGGTGGAAAGTAAGATGGAAAAGAGATATGAACGGAAGTACAGTAAAAGGAATGAATGAGGTTGCGGCTAGGGGCCTTAAATAACGCCTAAAGTGCACTGCATGAGGTCCACTGATGGCACTACACCCCCTACGGTGTAAACAAAATAAACCCACTGAGAAACAACACCAAAAACCTCCCATTCTTCCACCCCATCTAATGGAGTATCTCACCCTCAAAAAATGGAGTCGGAAAATATAAACAGAAAATCCAAGTGATTCCAAACAACCGCAATAAAACAGACGGAATCCGAGACTCCCGCACGTATTGCTAATTCCCCCTAAACCCTTCGAAAGGCAAAACAAAGGCTTTTACGCAATATTAGCGCCTCGCAAGTCTCGTCGTTCATTTGAACTTTGGCCGTTATTTCGCGGGGATGGGATCATCCCGCCAGGGTGGGCGGCAATCGCTCGACAAATGATGGATGGGGGTGATTGCGTCTCTATTTCAATTACGGTTGATGGTAATTTTAACTGTGTTATTGTGATTGATAATTAGTAAGAAGACACTGGAAGATGGGAGTTAGGAGACGATGAAATAATAATAATAATAATAATAATAATAATAATAATAATAATAATAATAATAATAATAAAATAAAAAAAATAAATATAATAATAATAATAATAATAATAATAATAATAATAATAATAATAATAATAATAATAATAATATGTAATCAATGATGATTAAGATGCCACTGAAAAACGTTAGCTAAAGAACAACAACTGTGTAGTAATAATAATGATAATAAGAACTGTGATAGACAAAAAAAAATAATTATTATAATAATGATAGATAGTAATAAAATAATCTCATTAGTCGCTAAAATTGTGAAGAAATTCACAGTGACATCAAAGTAAATATATATATATATATATATATATATATATATATATATATATATATATATATATATATATAGAATATATATATATATATATAGCAAAGTTAAACACTGTATCAGTGTTCTAATATGATGTAGGAAGCCCACTAAAATTCGGAAAACTTTCCATTTTTCCGAATTTTAGTGAGCTTCCTACAAAAATATATAAATAATATACTATATATATAATATATATATATATATATATATATATATATATATATATATATATATATATATATAAAGGTTTTTGCCACGAAGGAAAAAATGAAAAAGCGAGATAGCCGAGTACTTTCGGTCTTGCTCCGGTAAAAGGTCGGAACAAGACCGAAAGTACTCGGCTATCTCGCTTTTTCATTTTTTCCTTCGTGGCAAAAACCTTTATTTATACATAGCATCACGTATTATATACTTCGTGATCAAGTTTTATTATATATATATATATATATTTATATATATATATATATATATATATATCTATATATATATATATATATTATATATATATATATATATATATATTATATATATATATATATATATATATATATATATATAGATCCTTACCCCTCGCAACACGAGAGCTTTCGAAAACCTGCTCGATCCTCCTGCTCAATCTCAGACTGAGAATGAAAATCGACCGGGTTCTCCAAAGCCCTGGTTTGTATGTATTTTTTAAAATATACATTTACACTTACACCATTGTGGGTTTCTTCACCATTTCAGTGACTTGCGCAATTATTATTATTATCATTATTATTGTTACTAGCAATTTACCAATCCTTACTAAAAGTATATTCATCTGCTGCTTCATATAAGTGACTCGCTAGTGTTCTTTAACTATTATGTCACTGATGTTTATCTTATAGTATTCTTTTCCAAATATAAGTCGTCATATGTATAAAGCTCCGTTTCAGGGAATCCCTTCTCACCCCGACACCCTTCGGAGGGTTGGCCGGGGGCGGGGGGTTGGGATGGGGGGGTGGTTAGGATGAAACCCCATTCAAAACCTTCTAAGGGGTCTCCACTATTACCCTGCAAAGTTTCATGCCCGTCGGACCAGCCGTTTGGACGTGATTGAATGACTGACGGACGGACAGGCATAACGCCAATTATAATATAGTAAGATTAATATTATTATTATTATTATTATTATTATTATTATTATTATTATTATTATTATTATTATTGGAAACTTAAAATCTGACAAAATACTAGCACGTGAAAAATAACCCTGTACCGCGAAAACTTGAATCCCAGCAATAAAAGGAAGAAGAAGAAGAAGAGTAAGAAAAAGAAGAAGAGGAAAAAGAAGGAAAAAGAAGAAGGAAAGAAGAAAAACGAAGAAGAAGAAGAAAAGAGAGAAGAAGAAGAAAAAGAAGACAAAAGAAGAAGAAGAAGAAAAAGAAGAAGAAGAAGAAGAAAGAAGGAAAAAGAAGGAAAGAAGAAAAAAGAAAAAGAAAGAAGAAGAAAAAGAAAAAAAGAAGAAGGAGCCAAAAATCTCCGCCTTCCTCATCTGGGGAATTCACGCTTCGAAAGAGAGAGAAGGGAAAACTGCAGTATGGCCGGGCACTCATTCACTCTAGCTGAGAGTGATGGCGTCGTTATGACCGAGATTATCTTGCAACATTGCAAGAGGGGCTTAAGAAAGAGAATCTCGCCCCACGAAGTGATTTGTTGTGGTTCCTGCGAGGTTTGCTAAGAAGAAGGGTCTGCTGAGGTGGAGTCCATAATTTCTTTTTTTTTTTTAATGGTCGGTTCTCTGAGGAACTGAAGTAGGGTGGAATGTTGCGAGATACTGACGTCTTTTGTGGTCTTTTGAGTTAAGTAAAAGCTTCATTTAACAGACTAAGGTAGGGAGATTGGATCGTCTTACCCTTAAGAAAAATAAGATATAAATTCGTACTATAATAAATTAAGCTACCTTCGATATTCAAGCAAAAATGATGAAGTATATATTCGTAACCTAATAAATTAAGCTACATTCAGTATGCAAGAGAAAATGATTAAGTATATATTCGTAACCTAATAAATTATGCTACATTCAATGTGTAAGGAAAATGTAATACAAAAATGTCTGAGCCACTGATTTGTCATAAAATCCTCGTAACCTAATAAATTATGCTACATTCAATATGCAAGGAAAATGCAATACAAAAATACGTGATGCCTCAAGCAATAATTCTACCTAAGGATCATTACAAAAATACCTCCATGCTGGTGATCATACAAAATAATCTTTCCCACTTGGTTAATCTATACACACACACACACACACACACACACACACACACACACACACACACACATATATATATATATATATATATATATATATATATATATATATATATATAATATATATATATACATCGAGCTACAAATGTCCTTTAATATCTAATTAACTCTACCTCGGAATTAATATATTTTCATATATGCTTCACCGAAGGAGAATTTTATTAGGCGATAATAGAATTGTCGGCGCCCAGGCACGAACCTAGGACACCATACAAATCCAGGAAACCGTCAGTGAAGCTTTCTAACCCACTCCACCACCGGTGGTGGGAGTGGGTAAAATCTTTCACTGGGCGCCGACAATTCTATTATCGCCTAATAAAATTCCCCTTCGGTTAAGCATATATGAAAATATATTAATTCGAGGTAGAGTGAATTAGATATTAAAGGACATTTGTAGCTCAATGTATGTATATGAATCACGGTAATGTGATATGACTTATATATATATATATATATATATATATATATATATATATATATATATATATATATATATATATATATATATATATATATATATATATATATATATACACGGCAATTGGCAAAGACGGAGAGTATATAATAAAAGAACCAGCCGATGATGAGTAACGAAGGAGCAATGGCATGAGTAGTAACTGCGCGTATCAATCACGTAAAGACCTTCAAAGGGGATAACCACCGGTGCCTAATTAGCTTAAGTACATACGTACAAACCCCTATGTACAGCTGCATAAAAATAATGCATTCAAATACACGTGTATTTCAAACATTCTGAACATCATACCCCTAGACCATGCAAAGGTTCGATTAATACGTGTATGAACATATCACGCCAAAGCATTACTATACGTACGAGTATATACGAGTGTAACTGTATAAAAGTAATGCATTCAAATACATGCGAATTAAAGATTATAATCGTGGACCACGTTAGGGTTCGAATCCCAATTGAGGTACATTGTTCTAAGCACGTCTTTCGAAGGTCATCTTTTAAAGTCTGTCAATCGAAGTTGTGAATTGTAAACCTAAAAGTTGGTCGGATGTGGAAGGTCACAGCCACGGTAAAGAAGGGCGTAGGGCTAGCAATCTCATCCCAAATTCTTGAAAGCAGAACATTTTATAAAAGACAATATGTATGTTAGATATAAGTATGTATGTATGCATACACACATACACACACACACACACACACACACACATATATATATATATATATATATATATATATATATATATATATATATATACACACATCAAGTGTAAAATGGCCATTAAAACACTCTGGTTTAAAGCTTAGGGCTATATTTCGATGGACTAAATTCCATTTTTATCAAGCAGTGAATGCATTCACTGCCTGATAAGGGTGGAGGTTAGTCCACCTAAATATAGTCCTGAGCTTTTAAACCAGTGTTTTAATGGGCCTTTTGTACTTGAAACGTATCCTGTTTTAACAGAAAAATTTATGACATATATATATATATATATATATATATATATATATATATATATATATATATATATATATATATATATATATATATATATATATTGTTGCGCGCGTACATGTATTCGAATGCGTGTGTGTTCACCATTCCTAACGAAAGAATAAAAACCTCTTACTACTCGTACGAAATGTCCATTCATTTCGGTCAAAAATAAACGCCAAACACAACCGCGCTCCATTATACAAAAGACAATAAGGCCTGAGTATCAAAACAGCCCTTGACACGAGAATAATTACTGATGGGATTATTTTTTCCGGTGGCAATGAAAACAAGAGACGAAAGTCCTTAGTTTAAAAGCTAAAAATAATGAGACGACCTGTCACGTTGCACCACATAGGGTGCTGTCAAAGAGAGAGAGAGAGAGAGAGAGAGAGAGAGAGAGAGAGAGAGAGAGAGAGATTCCACATCTAAATAGGATGCAAATAACGTGGTTCAGCTGAGAAGACTTTTTTTATCTCAAAGATATGAAGATAGTAAAAGTACCATATATGTCGTCATTGTCATCCTCATATCCTTTCTTACACTTAGTGCCGTAACCATGACTGTAAACAATACCATTAAATGATACAAAAACAACCTTCCTTTGTAAATAAAACAAGTTTACCTTCCCGCGAGCCAAACGTCATGGCCACTCCCACCTCAGTCCATTTTACCAAACTAATTCGTCCGCGGAGCAGCCATGTTCCCTTTTCGTCAATTCCCACAGATAATAACACACGTAAACCTCCTCCTCCATCAAAGAGAACTGGCAAAAGCGCCCGACCCTCTTCCTGTCTTCATCAATTGGATTTTTCTTTCCTTTTTCAGCCTTTCCCCTTAATGCGTGGCTCCAATTTCGTTTTTTTTTTTTTCATTTTTCTTTCCCTCTCTCTTTTCATTCCCACGTTTTCCCTGGTTTCTCCTGTCTTGCCCCTTCGGCCAAAAGAACGAAAACACCCAAAGGAAAGAGGGCTAAAACACACAAAGGAAAAAGGGCTAAAACACACAAGGGAAAGAGGACAAAAACACACATTCAAAAGGATTAAAACACACAAAGACAAGAAGACAAAAACAGACAAAAGCAAGAGAACAAAAAACACAAAGTCAAGAGAACTAAAACACACAAAGGCAAGAAGACTAAAACACAAAGTCAAGAGAACTAAAACACACAAAGGCAAGAAGACTAAAACACACAAGGGAAAGAGGACTAAAACACACAAGGGAAAGAGGACTAAAACACACAAAGGCAAGAAGACTAAAACACACAAGGGAAAGAGGACAAAAACACACATTCAAGAGGACTATACTATAACACACAAAGGCAAGAAGACAAAAACACAAAGTCAAGAGAACTAAAACACACAAAGGCGAGAGGACTTAAACACACAAAGGCAGTGGGCAGGTGTAAAACATTTAGGCGGACGTATATAGAATATTTAGGTTCATTAGTACACTGCATTTTATTGCACTTGTGAATATAATATTTACGCGCATTTGCATCAATATTTACGAACAATTGCACATAGCATATGTATGCAGTGTTTTAGCGTTGAGGTAAATACCATTTAGGTGCACATGTATGAAATAATTAGGTGCACACTTACATGAACGTTTAGGCGATGCTTAGTTACATGGGTTGACAAAATTTAGATTCACATGTATGCAATACCTACATATATCCACATTCACATAATTATCATGTGGCATCCTGAAACCTACTGAAGTGGATTTTATAATTTCAAACTGTCGAAACATTTAAAAAAAAAAGGATCATACGATGACGCATCATCACACATGAGAAAGATAAAATCGTCTTCTAAAAGAAGATCAGGGAATACGGAAGAAAAGAAAAAAAAAAGCAATCGAGCTTCCTGTACAGCGTATAATCAAGGCCACCGAAAATAGATCTATCTTTCGGTGGTCTCGGTATATTTCTGTATGAGCCGCGGCCCATGATACTTTAACCACGGTCCGGTGGTGGCCTGTCCTATTCCAAAGATCAAAGAATATTTTCAAAATTAATGAGAAATGATTCCATAAAGCATCCTCAATATTGCTACTTTCCAAGATGAACAATAGAAAGGAGAAGAAGGTGGTGATTCTCACCTTTTTCTGAAATTAAGGGAATACGGAAGAAAGTAACAAAATTCCAAAGTTTAGAGAATATTTTGAAACTTTATGAGAAGTGATTCTGCCCGGCATCCTAAGTATTGCACCATTCCATGTTGAACCTACACACTACCTTATAGCAGATACCTTAATTCTTTAATTCCGTAAAAATGTTATCGCCTTAAAACTATAAGAAGAATCTTAAGTTCTCTGGAAAAGGGTTTATTTCCACCCACAACCTTAAATAATCTTTGACTCTACGAAATCCTATCAGAATAAACCAAGAAGATAATTCTTTAATTACGTAAAAATGTTATCGTCTAAAATCTATAAGAATAATCTAAGTTATCTGGAAAAGGGTTTATTTCCACCCACAATCTTCATTAATCTTTGACTCTACGAAATCCTTCAGAATAAACCAAGAAGAATCTAAGTTATCTTGAAAAGGATTTATTTCCACCTACAATCTTCAATAATCTTTGTCTCCACGAAAACTTGTCAAAATAAACCAACCGTGTGACCGAAGAATTGCAAATGGCAAAAACAGTTTGGTGACTGGAAATAAAAGATATGGGGGGAAAAAAAAGTCACATGAAAAAGAGGCGGTCGTGCCTGGGACGTAGTTTCTTTCTTTTTCTTTTTTTCTCCACCAGTACTCGAGCACGACTGGGAATGGAAAACCTATTATTTATTTTCTTCGACTAAAGCCTTTCTGTTCCCGGGGACATTTTTATTCCAATCCCCTTCTATTTCCTTTGCCTTTTGATCATACTGGATTTTTTTCCTTATTATTATTTATCTCTCTCTCTCTCTCTCTCTCTCTCTCTCTCTCTCTCTCTCTCTCTCTCTCTCTCTCTCTCTCTCTCTCTCTCTCTCTCTCTCTCTCTACTTTAAATTTGTCTGTAAATACCTCCATACAAACTTAAACCTTAACATGTTACACTAACCTGAAAAAAATGTGATAAAAAAATAAAGATACAACAGACTTCGAAAATGTGTTTTGAAGCAACCTAAAACTCACCAATAAAACTCTCTCTCTCTCTCTCTCTCTCTCTCTCTCTCTCTCTCTCTCTCTCCACTATATCAGTAAGCGCATTTAAACCTTCAGACTTGAAAGAGAATTAAACAAAAGGCTTTCTGTAATTATAAGGGTTAGATCAATGGAAGAGGGGGAGGGTGAATACTTCTTTTGAAATAACCTACAAAGTTAATCATTAACGTTAGCTGCTCCTTTAGTAATAATTCCCTTCCAATGCAAAAATACATAAATTTCGAAAAAGAATATACGAGTTAGGCAAATTTCCACCACTGTAAAAAGATCAAAAAGCAATTTCTAAAAACAATCATTCTGATTTGTGAATCTTAATTAACGCTATCGCAACAAAACCAGACGAGCAAAATTTACTTTCAAAAGGAAAACGAAATTAATATACGCTTTGTTCTCTCTCGCAACAGAAATAAATACAATCAACGTAAATCTAAATTATAATTTTGAAACATTTTCGCTTTCGTTCGATGGCCAGTCAGCTGCTGGATCTTATATTCCTTTTTTTTAATTAATTTTTATTTATTTATTTATTTTTTTTTTTTTTGCACGGAAAGCTTCTGATCAACCGATGTCCTTAATGGCTTTTCTAATGGCACTGAAATTTACCTTAAATGCGGAAGAGACGGCAGTTCTCAAAACAGCGGAATTCTGATTTTGGGTCAGAGATTTCAACAACAATTTTGTCAGAAGTGACGACGAAAAGGGAATCACTTGTGTAAATGTATGTGTGCGTGTATATATACTGTGTATATATATACAGTATATATGTACTGAAAATATATATGTATATATATATATATATATATATATATATATATATATATATCCTGCCCAGGAAATTCTCAGGTACATTAGTACTTTTGTTTCAACTTCTTTTTAAAATTAGTGTGGGTCAGCTGGTAGCACCCTGGCATTTGATTTGAGAGACCAGGGTTCAATCCCAATGTGAATAAAGACATTTTACATACAACTCTATGCAAATTTTGTTACATACCTTTCCCATGCTCCTGAAAGAATATTAAAAGGAAAGTGTTATTACCTTTTCCTTCTTAGATCATGCCAGATCTGCCTCTGACATTGTAGCAGAGTTATTACTATTATTATCATTACTATCATCATTATTATTATCATTATTATTTCAGTAAATGAAACCTATCCACATGGAACAAGCAAACCAAATGAGCCACCGAATCAACATTCAAGCTTCCAAAGAATGTTCGTTTCAACCTCCCACTGCAGACTCCACACTGCAGCAGTAATTGATCAAAGTGCAGAGCCAGTGGTTTATCATCGCCCCGGGGGAGGGGGGGGGAGACCGCGAACCCGCGACGTCAGAGCGGCATACCACGACACTAAACACCGTACCTGCTCAAATCAGATGTCAAAGTGGAAAAGATGAAATGTTGAACTGTACGTAAGTATGTATGTATGTTTCCATGGGTTTGTGTGTATGTGCAAAAACTACACCTCCATTGTAGACAGGCAAAGGTGTGCGTACTGTACGTACATACAAGAAGGCTCCAAGAGTTTTTTCTTTCTTCTTAATTCTAACCTTCAATCAGTATTTGCTTTATATTTTCATTATTTTAAGTGACAACAAAACCGGATCAAGTAAGCTATTTTGTACGTAACGGCAATTTGCAGTTAATGATTAACATATGCCTAAAATGAATACATAAAATGGGTGAACATTTGGACTTCTACAGACGAGAAAAAACAATAATTTCATATAATAAATACACATACAAAGGAAGGGAGTAAAAATATACTACGCAAAAAAAACAAGATATATAATAATATAATAATAAAATTCATATTCTTTGTGATGTAGGATTTCTCTTGGAGAGCCAGGATCATCCTAATCTAGAACTATTTGCTGATATACATATATATATATTATATATATATAAATATATATCTATATATATAATATAATATAATTATTATAAAAATTAAATAAAAATAATTTATATATATATTTATCTAATCATATAGACAAATCTCAAAAAATAATCTATTTCCATTTATCACCAGCAGCTGGAATGAAAAGCTGAAAGAGACGGACGAATATGACCGTAATGAACTCTTCCAAGCAGCATCTGTTATCGCCTCTAATGCGAGAGAGTATAAGGACGAGCCAAGCTAGACACGTAATATCATTCATCCTTTAATCAATTTTGGCCTCTGACGCCGGAGACAATAAGGGCGGAGATTTCTGGGAACTGTCACAAGAGGCAGACACCAGGAGAAGGCGAATCTCGCCTCGTTAAGTATGCAAACAATGACACGCAATGCATCCGAGCATTACACCAGTGGCATTAATATGTTCATTAATCATTTGCATATATCACGTTGCAGTCTCTCTCTCTCTCTCTCTCTCTCTCTCTCTCTCGGGATATGTCATTATTGGGGAGTTATGCCTGCGTCTGTGTTGTTAAGGAACTAATACGATGTGGTAATGGTGGCGTCTGTTTCAGATTGCGATACAGCCTGTTCCAGCATGTGCTCTGGGGCAAGCATAGACATATTTGTATAGAAATACATTTATATGTAAGTGAGTGCATATACATTACATATAAATATTGTCAGGTTGTTTGACTTTAAAACACCTAGTTTCAATTTTTTAACTGCCCTCTCTTCTTTTAGGAGGGAGACTAGTTTACTTTTGTCACATTGTGAGTGACAACTGACAAGAGAATCAGTCAGGTTTGGGAAGCCAGATTGACAGGTTCTCGTGATGCAGTCGAGAACGAACAGCAGCAACAGTTTTGAAGTACCACCTAGTTGATGGTGATGGTCCTGATACAGCACAGGTGTGGGTCACTTGACGTCAACCCAGGTCCGAGGTCGAGATGGTGACCAAACCATGGTTACCAGTTTTGAAGAGATATTCTTCGGTGGCAGTGAAGTGGCTGTCGCATCGACACTGTCGTGGTCGTTACCTTACAGTGTACGATGGTCGTCCTCAAGGATCATGGATTGTGTTTCTGGATGTTTATGATATGTTGGAAGAGCAGTGTATGGCTCTTGAGTAATTATGGTGTATTTCATTTCGTGTATGATAATTCATTAACTGGTTTTGTATCTGTGTTGAGCAAGTATTAGCTCTTGTTATTTAGTGAGGAGCAAGTGTATGGGCTCGTCTTCATTTTATTAGTAATGAAAGATTCTCTTATTTGTTTGTCATTACTACTGCTTACTGTGTTTTTGTTAATGAATTCTGCTAATTGTATTTATCATTTACTTGAACTTTTAAGGTATCCGTTTTTGTAATTTTTAATATCTGAATTTATGGTAATGATTATTTATGTCACTGTGCTTCCCATAACCTGTGCTCATTGTAATTATTGTATATAATTTTTGTTTAATAAACTAGGTTAATGTACTTTAGTATTTTCTTTTTACACCCACCCCTTTGGTTGTTACAGTCCATCAGTTCATTCCAGTCCCATTTCTTTTGGTATTTTATGAACCTAATTGCCATGGAGGAAAGTGGTCATGACAACATAAATATATATATAATTTTATATGTATATATAGTATATAATTATGTGCAATTTATGTACAATGTATATGCAAACATACATACACATAAATATATATTTGTCTAATTATTTGCATTTATATTCATATATTTATATGCACATCCGTATATGCAGATACACACACATACATATCATACAATGTATAATTACTTAATGCATACATGCATACATACACACACACACACATATAATATAATATATATACATATATTTTTATATATA
>NC_087211.1:65856732-65861732 GCF_015104395.2 Macrobrachium nipponense | reverse complement strand
GCGTCAACATCGAGAACAGAGCACTGGGGCAATATCTGAAAACCAGTGAAGACGAGTGGCTCAAGAGTGCATGGGGAGAAGGACTAATAAAAGTAGACGAAGACCCAGAAATATACAGACAGGAGAATGACAGACAGAACAGAGGACTGGCACAACAAACCAATGCACGGACAATACATGAGACAGACTAAAGAACTAGCCAGCGATGACACATGGCAATGGCTACAGAGGGGAGAGCTAAAGAAGGAAACTGAAGGAATGATAACAGCGGCACAAGATCAGGCCCTAAGAACCAGATATGTTCAAAGAACGATAGACGGAAATAACATCTCTCCCATATGTAAGAAGTGCAATACGAAAAATGAAACCATAAACCACACAGCAAGCGAATGCCCGGCACTTGCACAGAACCAGTACAAAAAGAGGCATGATTCAGTGGCAAAAGCCCTCCACTGGAGCCTGTGCAAGAAACATCAGCTACCTTGCAGTAATAAGTGGTACGAGCACCAACAACCTGAAGGAGTGATAGAAAACGATCAGGCAAAGATCCTCTGGGACTATGGTATCAGAACGGATAGGGTGATACGTGCAAACAGACCAGACGTGACGTTGATTGACAGAGTCAAGAATAAAGTATCACTCATTGATGTCGCAATACCATGGGACACCAGAGTTGAAGAGAAAGATAGGGAAAAAATTGATAAGTATCAAGATCTGAAAATAGAAATAAGAAGGATATGGGATATGCCAGTGGAAATCGTACCTATAATCATAGGAGCACTAGGCACGATCCCCAAGATCCCTTAAAAGGAATCTAGAAAAACTAGAGGCTGAAGTAGCTCCAGGACTCATGCAAGTAAAGAGTGTGATCTAGAAACGGCACACATAGTAAGAAAAGTGATGGACTCCTAAGGAGGCAGGATGCAACCCGGAACCCCACACTATAAATACCACCCAGTCGAATTGGAGGACTGTGATAGAGCAAAAAAAAAATAAATAATAATAATAATAATAAGATAATAAGTATTATTGAAAGATATTGCTGCATCAGCTGCATTTAACTTGTAAATGGTTTCTTCTAACTTTCTAAAAAAAAAAAAAAACAAATTTTAAAAAAGAAAAAAATCGGAAAAAAAAAAAAGTAGATAAAATTTGATCTCAAAAAATAACAAATAAAAAAGAGAAAAATAGAGTAGACTATTGATTCTCAAATAACATTAAAAATAGAGAAAAATAGAGAAGACTATTCACAAGTTAAATGCAGCGGGATCAGCAATATCTTTCAATGATTCTTGTTTGAAAGAGGGTCTCCTTCCAATAAATATGGAATCAGAACAGATAGGGTGATACGTGCAAATAGACCAGACGTGACGTTGAATGTCAAAGTCAAGAAGAAAGTATCACTCATTGATGTCGCAATACCATGGGACACCAGAGTTGAAGAGAAAGAGAGGGAAAAAAGGGATAAGTATCAAGATCTGAAAATAGAAATAAGAAGGATATGGGATATGCCAGTGGAAATCGTACCCATAATCATAGGAGCACTAGGTACGATCCCAAGATCCCTGAAAAGGAATCTAGAAAAACTAGAGGCTGAAGTAGCTCCAGGACTCATGCAAAAGAGTGTGATCCTAGAAACGGCGCACATAGTAAGAAGAGTGATGGACTCCTAAGGAGGCAGGATGCAACCCGGAACCCCACACTATAAATGCCACCCAGTCGAATTGGAGGACTGTGATAAAGAAAAAAAAAAATAATAATAATAATAAATTCCACTCCCACTAAACAGACTCGCACAGTTTCAAAACGCTGGGAACGACATGCAGAATAAAACTCGACATTTTAATGGCACTGGATCTTGCGGTTTCGAGAACCGTCCCCCCTTCCTTGTCCCTATCCCCCCTCCCTCCTCCTCTCCCCCGACGATCTCCTCCCCCCCATCCTCCCGCCCCCCCTTCTCTCAACTTCTGGCACCCATCCAAAGAAATCAAAGCCGAGCTTCATGTTGCCTTCGGGTGCTTTCGTGTTTGAAGGCCAAGGAGAGAGAGAGAGACAGAGAGATAGAGAATGTCATGCATATCTTGTGGTGTGAGCTGACGAGAGAGAGAGAGAGAGAGAAAATTTATACACATTATTGTCTGCGTTGAGAGAAAAGAGAGAGAGAGAGAGAGAGAGAGAGAATATAACACGCTATGCTTTCTCCCGAACAGAGAGAGAGAGAGAGAGAGAGAGAGAGAGAGAGAGAGTCAGAATATAACACGCTATGCTTTCTCCGAACAGAGAGAGAGAGAGAGAGAGAGAGAGATAATTCATACTCATTATTGTCTGTGTGCTGTGAGAGAGAGAGAGAGACAGACAGACAGACAGACAGAGAATTCTTGCATATCAGGTTGGTGTGGGGCTGAAAGAGGAGGAGAAGATGAGAAAAAAAAAATTTTATACACATTATTGTCGGCGTTGAGACGAGACGAGGGAGGAGACGAGAGAATGAGGAGGAGAGAGCTCAGCATAAACAATTGTCTTTTATGCTAATGGAGAGAGAGAGAGAGAGAGGACGAGAGGAGGAGAGAAGCGAGAGAAGAAGAATATCACAGGCTTAGTGCTTTCTTCTACGAACAAACGAACAAAGAGCGAGTAGGAGAGAGATGGCGAGAGAGAGAGAGAGAGAATATCACAGGCTATGCTTTCTACGAACAAACGAACAAAGAGAGAGAGAGAGAGAGAGAGAGAGAGAGAGATGAGAACACATGCTATGCTTTCTACGAACAAAGAGAGAGAGAGAGAGTAAATATCATACACCTTACTTTCTACGAAGAGAGAGAGAGAGAGATCACATATATTGTCTTATACTAATGAGAGAGAGGGAGAGAAAAAATTCATATATATTGTCTGTGAGCTGTAGGAGAGAGAGAAGAGAGAGAGAGAGAGAGAGAGAGAGAGAGAGAGAACACACGCTATGCTTTCTACGAACAGAGAGAGAGAGAGAGAGAGAGAGAGAGGCGGGGAGCGAGGGGAAGGGTGTGAGGGACATCCAATCTGAGCTCATGATATCACATTACTCAGCGGATCTTGGGTGCCCGCCTTAGCTGTCATACCTGAACAGGTGGGAGCTGTCAAAGTCGAACCGAAATTAAAAATGCTTTGTAACGACACTCACCAAAGTTATTGATATTATTATTAATTATACTATTTTGGTGAAAAAATTACATATATATATATATATATATATATATATATATATATAATATATAGATTTTAACACTGACAACTGATTTTAGCGTTGTTATTATTATTATTATTTTTTTTTTGCTCTATCACAGTCCTCTTATTTGACTGGGTGGTATTTATAGTGTGGGGTTCCGAGTTGCATCCTGCCTCCTTAGGAGTCCATCACTTTTCTTACTTTTGCATGAGTCCTAGAGCTACTTCAGCCTCTAGTTTTTCCAGATTCCTTTTCGGGGACCATGGGATCGTGCCTATTGTTCCTATGATTATGGGTACAATTTCCAGTGGCATATCCCATATCCTTCTTATTTCTATTTTCAGGTCTTGATACTTATCCATTTTTTCCCTTTTTATTCTCTTCAAATCTGGTGTCCCATGGTATTGCGACATCAATGAGTGATGCTTTTTTTCTTGATTTTGTTCAATCAACGGTCAAGGCTGGTCTTTATTTGCACGTATCACCCTATCTATTCTGATACCATAGTCCCAGAGGATCTTTGCCTGATCGTTTTCTATCACTCCCTCTGATTGGTGTTCGTACCACTTATTACTGCAAGTAGCTGATGTTTCTTGCACAGGCTCCAGTGAGGGCTTTTGCACTGAATCATGCCACTTTTTGTACTGGTTCTGTGCAAGTGCCGGACATTCGCTTGCTATGTGGTTTATGGATTCATTTTTAGTATTGCACTTCCTACATATGGGAGAGATGTTATTTCCATCTATCGTTCTTTGGAGATATCTGGTTCTTAGGGCCTGATCTTGTGCCGTTGTTATCATTCCTTCAGTTTCCTTCTTGAGCTCTCCCCTCTATAGCCATTGCCACGTTTCATCGCTGGCTAGTTCTTTAGTCTGTCTCATGTGTCCGTGCATCTGTTCTGCTTGTCTTTCTCCTGTCTCTGTATATTTCTGGGTCTTCGTCTACTTTTATCAGTCCTTCTTCCCATGCACTCTTGAGCCACTCGTCTTCACTGGTCTTCATATATTGCCCCAGTGCTCTGTTCTCGATGTTGACGCAGTCCTCTATTATTATTATTATTATTATTATTATTATTATTATTATTATTATTATTATTATTATTATTATTACTGATAAATCACTAAAAAAGCACCTTACCTGGCTTGCATCTACGTGCAAACAAAAATTTTTAACAGTGGCGTGAATACCAAAAATTAAATATAAAAATCTAAAATCGTAATATAACGTTAGCCATTATAATAACCATGTTTACAAGATGCAGAAATACCCCCACAATAACGTATATTCTTAGTGAATAAATAAAGTCCAAAAATACTTCCTCAGTGAATCCAAAAATAAAAAATAAAAAATATTATCATTAGGATAATGTTGATGCAAAAAATACATCACAATACTGTATATATTCTGCAATTTCAGTAATGTATTACTTTCTCGTATACGCATTCAGTAATGATAATCATCATGAAATTTATCGCAAAAACATCGCAGGAACATAAATATTTAATGGAGGACAAAAATTATTTGAAATTGTCTTCTTTTAATGTAATACAAATGTCAAGGTTCAACATATGCAAAAGAGAGCACTTAGGAATATCTTATTCACTTTTCACGGTTGAAGACATCAGTTGAGCATAAGCTCTTAAAAGATAAAAACTGGTTTGTATTTTTTTATCTCAACTGTTTTATGTAGATTTCATTTATCAAATGCCATGAAGAATTAAGACGACTCTTACGCAGCGTGAGTATTGGCAATAGATATAATAATAATAATAATAATAATAATAATAATAATAATAAT
>NC_087211.1:65829232-65851732 GCF_015104395.2 Macrobrachium nipponense | reverse complement strand
TCTCTCTTTTGATCGTAACGACATTATCGCCGGAAGATGCGGCTCTTCCGTCAGACTGCCGCCTGAATCTCGTTATCGAGTAGTCATAGATCAAAGATAAATCGAGAATGTTTCAGGTCGTCCTGCTATCAGTTCTTTGATAAGCTGCTTTTATCGTATGATATCACTGATGAACAGCAGAAAATAACTTTGAAAATAAGGATTCGGCATAAATGCTTTTGTATTCAATAGGCCTAGGCATAACATTCAAATAAATAGCGGTCTATACTCAAGCATACTTTAAAATTACGAAGGACGATTGTAGAGAAGGAAGTAAAATAAATAAATGAATTAACCAACCATTAAATAAAATCCTCACGTGAAAGTGAAGGCTCCCCTCATTTGTTTCATGCCTGATGTTCTTCAAAAGAGCCTTCATGAGCTTTTGGCCAACATCCAAACCTAGACCGAGTGGGAGTTAGCCGATCAGCACAGACTAACAGAGAAAGAAAAATAAAAGAAAGGGCGAATAAAAGGAAAGAAAGAAAAAAAAAGAAAACGCCTCAGGGGAGCCTCCCTTACATTTTTCATCAACTGACAGACGAAAGCAGAGGTACCTCCCCCTTCCCTTCTCTGGTACTACTTCCTACTACGCGTGTTCCTCGTTCCTACTTCCTACTACTTGGATTGCTCTTGGCTGCTTCCTTCTAAAGAGATTCTGCGTTGCTTCTTTCTCTCTTGTTGTTGCTTCAGATTACATAGGTTCGTCGCTGCTACTTCCACTAACGTAATTTCTTCATTGCTACTTCCCCTTACGTAGATTTCTCATAGTTACTTCCTCCTACGTAGATTCCTCACTGCTACTTCCTCCTAAGTAGCTTTCTCATTTCTACTTCCTACTTCACTTATTACTCGCTGTTATTTTTGTTGGTAAAGAATGTTAACTACTGCTTCTCACATAAGTCTTCGTTCTTACTCCCTCCTATGCTTCCATGAATACCAATTTCCTCACATAGACTCATCTATGAAATCATATCCAGCCGGATATTTCTATTAAACAAAGGTTCCTCCCTGCTACTTCATGCTAAGTAGATCATCTTCACTGATATCCCCCTTAAATCGAGATTCTAAAGCGTAATTTTTTTCCTCCCATAACAAGCCCTCACTCAAGGGAGTAGTTTTTTCAGCGTTACTTCTTCCCATAAAGATTGCCCTTTACTACTGCCAACACACACAGGTCATCAGGGATGCTGTTTTCCTGACACTTCACTATATAGTACTACTCACGGCTACTTCCTCCTACCTAGACACACCTTACGTTTTCTCCTACCTGAAGTCTTCCCAACGCTACTTCCTCTCAGGTAGACTACTTGTTCCTACTTCCTCCGTAACAGAGGCTACTCACTGATGCTCTTTGTCCACACGGAGACTATTTATTGCGACTACCTCCCAAGACAAGACTCCTCACTGCTTCTCCCTCCTTCGTAGAGACTCCTTGTTGATAGATCCTCTTCTACAAAGACTTTTTACTGCTACTTAATACAGACTACTCACTATTACTTGTCCGATACGCAGATAAAAGTAACTCCTACTTTCGTTCACACCTACTTCTTCCATCATAGGCTCATCACTGCTACTTCCTCCTACATAGAGACCCGTTCCTGCTACTTCCTACCACGAAGAGACTACTCATGGCTACTTCTTCCCACATAGAGACTCCTTATCCCTACTTCCCTCTTCCTGATCCATAGAGATCCGTTCCTGCTACTTCCTACCACGAAGAGACTACTCATTGCTACTTCTTCCCACATAGAGACTTCTTATTCCTACTTCCCTCTTCCTGATCCATAGAGATTTCTTACTGCTACTTCCTCCTAAGCATAGAATCCTCACTGCTACTTTTTTCACATCGATACTACTTACTGCTACCTTGCTCCTACAAGAGCCTCCTCCACTCTGCTACCTCCAACACCGAGACTCCTCACTGCTACTTTCTCTCACGAATAGAGAATTCTTTTCGATATCCCAGTGGACGCTTCGTTAGGCAGTTAGTCCAGCGCTATCAGCGGATCTCTCTCTCTCTCTCTCTCTCTCTCTCTCTCTCTCTCCTCTCTCTCCGATATATCAGTTTCTATTTTCCACTCATTCCCTTTGAGCCAATTTCCCCATAAACTCGAACTCTATAAGCCGATTCCCCGATCGGGTACAGTCAAGGGAAATAAGAATGGATGAAGATCTGGGCTGCGTTTGTTTGCTCTCTCTTTCTCTCTCTCTCTCTCTCTCTCTCTCTCTCTCTCTCTCTCTCTCACACACACACACACACCACACATCCCGTCTGAGCCGAATTCTAAACAAAACTGTTATATAGCCACTTCTGTTGCTGTTCCTATTCTTCTTAAGTATAAAGAGAGAGAGAGGGAGAGTTACTTTAGCATTGGTGCTTGACATAAGCATTGCCTTACCACAATGACAAACCGATCAACATAGCTTTCATGAACATTAGTTTACATGCAACTGTCTTTGTAACAAAACACGAAACCGTATTGCCATGTTCCTTCCTTTATTCCGTCAAAAGAGCACTTTCAATTTCTTTGATTTTCCCATCTATGACTTTTCGGTAACGCCCTATTTTGTCAAAATCTTTTCTGGCACATAACAGACTATGGGGCAGCAATACGATGACGAAGCTTTCACTTTATACTTCTTTGTTCCACTTTCAGAAAAATCATTATGAAAAAATACGCTGCTGAGAGCAAATACGCCATCAAGAAATTAAAAAAATATATATATAATAATATAAAAATATGAACAAAAGTCTATACTTACGGAAGTATGTATAAATGAATCACGAAAATTTGGAACGTGGGGAATATATAAATAAAGGCAAAAGCCACGAAGGAGAGTGAAACAATGGAGTACCGTTGCAAGGCCTTTCGACTGTCGTCCTTTCATGCAGATATGCTAAAAAAAAATCTGTAACATACACAGGCTTTTGCAAAGTAATCTTTTAAATCTCAAATACACGTACAATATAATCCACAGCAAATTGCAAATGTGTGGCTTTTACAATTCATTCAAAGAGAAATTCCATTACGTTAACACAATTCAAAACACATCTTCATCAAAGGAAAATGCCTCTGTGGTTTACATTTTCAATGCAACACACAAATATATATATATATATATATATATATATATATATATATATATATATATATACATTATATATATATATATATATATATATATATATATATATATTAATATATAGCACCAATCTACAGTGATACCATTTATATTTTCTATACTGATACAGACCTCTACAATCGTACAAACTGATTATTGTCAGTTATTTCATCAATTAAAAACTCTAAATATAAAACCGAAAAAAGAGTAAAACCACCACCCTACCAAAAAAAATGAATTGCCGTCTCTGAGAGAGAGAGAGAGAGAGAGAGAGAGAGTAGAGAGAGAGAGAGAGAGAGAGATGAGAGAAGGATTAGCCGGGTCTCAAGTCAGCTCTCTTGGAATATGATTTATGATGTTTGTAATCCAAGCACCGTTGGAATTTAAAAGCAAAAGACGATAGATAGAAGGATAAATATATTTCTTGACGTCCCTTAGATAAATACACGAGGATAAGTAGATCGGTAGATAAACAGATAATGATTACAAAGAAAAATAGACAGGCAGATCAATTAAACATGGAGAAACGCGAGCATTCCCAGTGATGGAGGAATTCACTTCTTTGGTGGCATCAGACCCGATTGCCGAATTAGAAAGGTCATGGGTCACTGGCAGCAGCGAAGAGAGTGAGAGAGGGTCAAATTTGAGACGTGCTTTCACGCTCCACAGTGTCTGTACATAGGATATTGTACAGACTGTTGTAGGAGGAGGTACATCGCAGGTGGTCCTTAAAATACATTTATTGCGTCGTTTCAAAACACAAAGGTTTCATTTTCAAGCTATAAAGAAAGGAAACAATAAAATTAAATAATATATATACAGTCATACATATATGCTTTATTGAAAATAATGGCTATGCGTATATATAATTTATGTATGTATGTATATATATATATATATATATATATATATATATATATATATATATGTATATATATATATATATATATATATATAATAAGATAGAGAGAAGAGAGAGAGAGATAGAGAGAGAGAGAGAGAGAGAGAGAGAGAGAGAGAGAGAGAGACTTTTCTTGCTCGAAGAAAACAAGACAAAGGGAGCAAGAAGAGCAGGATTTACCCACAAGGTAAACAGTAGAATGTCCGCTAAATAGTAGAATAACAGAAGCAAAAAGAAAATCCCCAAGCTAGACAGCAGCAAGAAAAAAGTCACTGAACCACGCAATATAATGTTCTTTGTAAAGGTGCATTTTTTAAAATATTTTTCTTAAATATTGTTTGGATTCTTTGACATTGTTTGTAGTCGTCCCAGGACGCGGTTGAAACGGCGACTAACCAGAAAAGGGATAATCTCTTTGATAAAGAACGCTATATTTATCCCAGGCTTCAAAGAGACACGTCATATTTGAAGTGACCGCAGAACAAACAGCGAGGGCACAAAAGATTACCATGCGGTCGTTATCAAAGTTCGATGCCATTCGGAATGTTACATCATCCCGTTACAACTTGATGGCTATAAATAAGTTTGCGGAAATTTAGTTAACCTAAAATGTGAAGGAGTTACGCATACTTACTATCATTAAACTGTAAACGTGTTTTGGCGAGAAGTTAACGTCTTTTGACCAAGAGTTAAACTTGGTCTTTCAATATAAAAATTCATGAGTTTAAACAAAAATTGGATATTGTAATACAGGGTGTCAATGGATATTGTAATAAAGGGTGTCCATAAAGTCCCAGTACCATTGTGGGCAATAAATACTTGTAATGGTACTAGGACTTTATGGACACCTTGTATTAGTACACAATCAAAACACGACAATCACGACTTTCTTCAGACTAAAATATTAATGATTGTTCTGCCTTTCCATAAATCTTTAACGTGTCAGTGTGCATGCGCACAGCTAGAATGAAATAGTACTGCAGTTTCCCCTAAGCTTTGTTAGTGTGGAGACATGTGCCATTTTCGCAAGAGTTTTTAATCTTTTTATTGCAAAACCCATCGAAACGGACAAACAAACGCCCTTATATAGCCCAGGCCCAGATAACAAAGTTGCGTCCACACTATAGAATAAGCATTTCATAAACACATGTCGCCAACTTATCGCCCACAAAACGCCCACAAAATACAAACAGGTTCAATATAAGTCACCAACATATTAGTAGTAGTCCTTACAAGTGCTTCATATGATTATCAAGCATTTTCCAAAGATTCATTGTCCGCTTTCTGTCGCTCATTTGTTTCCAGCTTGTTTTGTGAAATGTATGCGATAAGTGTCAGACATGTTAATGACATGTTCTAATGTCGTTTGGAGGCAATCTCAGAAGACGACGACTGACTTGCCTCTTAAAAGAATGATAGTTATGAGAGTCAGTGGAAATAAATGAGAGAAAATTTGCAGAAGGACGAAGGGAGAAGGGTGGGAAGTCATCATTAATCGTCCTCTTTTACTTCGTGAGAATTACGAGAAGAAGAGAAAGAGAGAGAGAGCATTTCAGCCAAGACAATTTTAATACAACGTTATTAATGCAAATCCGTGCCTTTACTTAGGTAATTGTGTGTGTGTGTGTGTGTGTGTGTGTGTGTGTGTGTGGGGAGAGAGAGAGAGAGAGAGAGAGAGAGAGAGAGAGAGAACATTATAGCCAAAATTCTAAAACAACATTAATGCAAATCGTGCTTTTACTTGGGTAAATGTGTGTGTGTGTGTGTGTGTGTGTGTGTGAGAGAGAGAGAGAGAGAGAGAGAGAGAGAGAGAGAGAGATAATTATAAGAGAAATTTCAGCAGAAATTGGTATTGTTAAGCAATGGCAAGTGACAAAACGAGAGAGAGAGAGAGAGAGAGAGAGAGAGAGACGAGAGACAGAGAGAGAGATAATTATTTGAGAAATTTCAGCAGAAATTGGTATTGTTAAGCAATGGCAAGTGACAAAACAACAGAGAGAGAGAGAGAGAGAGAGAGAGAGAGAGAGAGAGAGAGAGAGAGATAATTATGAGAGAAATTTCAGCAGAAATTGGTATTGTTAAGCAATGCAAGTGATAAAACGAGAGAGAGAGAGAGAGAGAGAGAGAGAGAGAGAGAGAGTGTTCCCCAGAAATCCTATACACCATGCAAAGTGCACTTAAATTCTGCAACGGCGAACAGAGGGGTTACAGAGACGCACACACACACACACATCCTTCCCTCTCCATGAGGCAAATCCGTGCCTTCAAAAGCAGGAAAGGAAAAGGGGGATAAATGCACGCAAGCATCTCTCTCTCTCTCTCTCTCTCTCTCTCTCTCTAAGTCATATACGCTTTCAAAGCAATCTGTCCCAGACTCAGACACACACACACACACAATACCCTACGCTTCAGGATACCTGAACTTTGATATCACCTCCGCCTCCACCTCCGCCGCCTCCATCTTTCATTGGCTCTCCGAGGTCTTCTGTATAGGCCATAGAGAGCCTCCGGCAGCCCTGGTACACTATTTAAGTGTAACAGGAACCCGGATGGTCCGTCAGTACATTTCGTATTGTATGATGTGTTCATTTGAAGACATTCACTGACGTTTGTGCTTATCTATTCTCTCTCTCTCTCTCTCTCTCTCTCTCTCTCTCTCTCTCTCTCTGTATATATATATATATATATATATATATATATATATATATATATATATGTATATTATACATATCTATATATACAGTTATAAATATGTATATATAAATCATATATATATATATATATATATATATATATATATATATATATATATATATAGGCATACACATGTATGTGCATTTTAAACTCGTTGAATATTCTTCAATACATTTTAATCTTTTAAATCAGAAATCACTTCAACTCGCAGATGTTTCAGTGCAGAGTATTATCTATTTATATAACCTATTTTTTTGCTCTGCTCTTGAAGGTCTAGTGCAAATGAGTTCTGTGTTTTTATAAACTGGGTCCAAATTTCAATGGCACACTTAACGACTTTACTTACTTTTCATAAGTGACTCTCTCTCTCTCTCGAATAATTCTATACAAAGTCCTCTTACTCTTGGGTAAAAGCTATTAAATGATAAGATTTTGTATTGCATTTTGAAGAATGGAACACATTTTTGTTAGTCAAAAATCATTTAGAAAACACATTCACACATGAATTTTAAATATATATATATATACTATATATATATATATATATATATAATATTATATATATATATATATATATATACTATATATGTAAGAATTACATTATATATAAACCAGTGACTGGGGGTCATGGCATTAGGAGGGGTTTCTACGTGACCAAAGCAGACCTAGATTACGCTATGCGCTGTCTGCAGTAGCCTGATCTAGCTCAAAGCTTTGTCAACAGTTTTTATGTTATGATAACTTTGCACAACAACTTCCACATGGGAAGCGGTTGACTGTTTAACCTAGCCCGGAAACTTGTAACTTCCGAGCCGGCGAACTACGTATGTGTTTTTTATATGAATTGCTGAGATAGCTAATGTTCCGCTATCGACGCGATGCTTTAGAATGGCAGTTCCACGCCAACTATCAAACATATCGGTCGTCCGACCGAGCTGCATCTTCCTAGTATGGAGTTACAGAATAAAGTTGTTAACTTGTTCAACTAGCCTGTTTTGAATCATCTCCTCTAGACAAGAAAGAACCTCTCTACTAAGATATCCAAGGGAGATGAGAGGAACCAAACATTACTTACGGATGACAGCCGTAAGGAAAGAACAAAAGTCTATCGCCAAGCGATAAGACATTAGAAGTGGTGGCAGCGAATAAACGAAGAACATAATTAACAAGACCCATATCAGCCGACCGAAGGTCTACAAGAACTAACTTCCACCTTCAACATCAAACTAAACAGAGGAAACGGGATCTTCAATCAACGCAACAGTTTATGAAGACGCAACTATGTCCTTCATCGAGAGGGAATACAAGCATTTAACACTGACGTTTGAGCAACTGTTATCACTTATCTTCGAGAATCTACACCGACGAGGGCGGCATCGAAACATCGACCGGAAACGGAAAGAAGAAAACAAACACAGGGAACATCACCCGATCTAGCAAGGACGGAGGCTGTGACGTCATCAATCTTGGACTTCCCAGAGCATCGTGCACGAGAGAAGGCCGTGACGTCATCACGACTTCAGACGCGAGACGTGGACAGGAACTGTGACGTCATCCCATGTCAACAATCCTTCGCAATATAATCTGGAGCTAAGTACCATTTTTTATCTATTCAGGTCTTTTCCTCAGTGAAGTGTTGTTCATCAAGAGTCGATCGCCTCCAGTATTCTGGGGGTGTGAGTTGTTCGCCATATTAATCTTCCTTCATTACAGAACCTATCTTCAACTACGAGGTTCTCGCCCGCAGATTAATTTTTTTTTCTTTTCTAGTTGTCATTAACCATTTCTTGCAGGAATTCTCCGTATAATATTTTATCATATTATCTGTATTTTTGTCTCTTTTGGGGGATTTTCCTATTATTATAACACACTTATACAGTACATTGCTTATGCGTTTACGTAGTGGTCGAGTGTACTCTTATAGATATTTTGATAGGATTGCAAGGAATAGAAGTGATAAGAAAAAAGTGAAAGCCGAAATGGCAAACCACTCCGGCTGGCAACCCCAACGTGGTGACTCTCGTTAGCGCGAGTCGCGATTGTCCCTTTTCAAGGTCGGGTCAATGGGTTCCTGCCTCAAAATGTTGAGGCATGGATCTCAATCTGTAGACGCTCATTTAAATGCAAAAAGCATCACAGACCCAGCAGTACAATTACAGGAGGCCAAAGAGCTTCGTTGACTTTGCGAAAGGCGAGCAAGTGCGTATCTAAGGGGGTTTCTTTCCAAGAAGCGCTTACATGGGACGAGTTCAAAATTAGATTACGTGCCGTGTATGGGGGTGAAGAGGCTTTAGATGTAGTATTGGCATTGAGAAATATCCTTAACCAAGCCTCCATGACTCAGCTCAATGTTGTCGAGCGGGCGGCGCTAATTGCCGACCGGCTAAATGAATATCAGGATAGTTTAAGTAACTCCGGGTGGGTTGCGGGTGCTAATATCAAAGTGAAAGATTTTATCCGTTTGATCTACCTTACGTTCTATCACTGTAATGTTGCCTGAAGCGTTAGTACGGTGTTTTGATAAAAAATTGCAGCCCGGCAGTACGGAATTAGATGTGTATAAACAAATCAAAAAACACATGTCTAAATGTACCGACCCTAGATCCTTCGCTCATTCAAGTTTTTGCAAAAAATGAGAACAAGCCACAACAAGTAAATGTGGTACATAATAATAATCAAGTTGCAGGGATGGTTTGTTATAACTGTAAACGACCAGGTCACATGATTTCAGACTGTCGGACGCGTTTTTGTTCAATTCACAATAGTCAACTCATTCATATAACCGTTGCTATACTCGAGGAAATCAACAGCGAAATGCTACAAACACGCAACCAGTTGCTAGTGCAAATAAAAGAAGGGTCCTCAGTACTATAAGAGAAACAACCAAACGGAAATTCTGCACAACAGCAGAAACAAACAAATCGTGCTTCAGGTACCTCTGTTCCTGGGCCGTCTAGCCAGAACTCGCAAGGGCAAGCGAATTTTCAGGGTGTGGTAAACAAAACAAATACCACGTAGTTCACTCCAAGGGGGGAGAGGGCGATGTGGGTCATCAATATCAACATCTTTTGTATCAAATAATCAGTTTAATCATTTATCAGATCATTGTGAGACAATTGATTTTCCTATGAAACACACGGCCGAATCAAAAAAATCTGTGCAGGTTCCCGTAGATTTGCAACAAATTCATGCAATTATTAGTCAAACGAGTTGCGACCAACCTTACATGCAGTAAATTTGGACCATAAGTCATTCACTTTGTTCTTTGATTCTGGTAGTCCACGTAATATAATGGATTTAAGGACTCATCATTTACTCTTTTCAATTTCCCTATAGAAAAGTCCGGAATAAGGCGGCTCTCAGGCATTGGGAATAATGAATTGAAATGTTGTGGGCGTAACTCATGTACAGTACAAGGTCGGTAAGCGCACGTTTGCTGGATACCTTTGTCGTTGTACAAAACATTAATATGTATCCCGCAGTAATTATCGGATACCCGTCTATGGGCACTCAAAATATTATCTTAGCACCTGCAAAACACGGCGTGTATATCAGAGGGAAATTCTATAGGTCTTCTAATACCCTAAAATCTGTTTTAGATAATAAAGAGACAGACAGAGTTGTCACTTACATTACGGAACCAATCACCTGTCTCATGAACCAAGAAATAATACAGGCAACCCAACAGAACTCTCGCTCACCCGTAATATCAGCTTGCACGCAAACTCTCGAGCCTAACGTAACTTCAAATATATTAGTGCGTGTAAAAAGAACCTTGCCAGGATCTGAAACATTAATCCTTTCCGAAACTCTGAAAACACACGGATTATCCGTCACACAAGCCGTTTATACAGTCGGCTCACAACAACAATGTAATATCGAAAGTCTGTAATCATTTGAATACCACTTTAGTAATCCACAAAAATCAACATATCTTGGATGCCGAATTTTTATAAACATCGCATTCTTACCGTAGCTGAGTAAATCACGCTCAATCAGTCGCGGATGAAACCCTTTTGCAATCTATAAAGAACAAAATCAATCAGGACATTCACGAAGAAGAAATTCAGCAGAAATTTTTGAATCTGTTAACTAAATATCATGATGTTTTTTCCACTACGGATGGAACCTTAGGAAAAACGGATGTCATCGAGCATAAATCAGGCTCAAGGACAAACAGAAAGTAATCTATGTACCTTCGTACCGACTTCCTATCGAAATTTTCAGAATGAGATAACAGAGGAAGTAGGTAAATGTTAAAGGAAGGCGTCATTAGGAAATCAAACAGCCCTTATAATTTTTCCGTTAATAGTAGTACCGAAAAAAGATCGAACTTGGCGGATATGCGTAGATTTTCGTCGTTTAAACGAAGGAAACAATCCCTGACAGATTCCCAGTACCATGTACCGATGATATCCTATCTTTACTAGGCCAGAATAAATTATTTCACAAGCCTAGACTTACTAAAAGGATTTCATCAGATTCCGATGGAACAAGAAAGTATCCCATACACTGCCTTCAGCACAGCCAGGGGACATTATGAATTTTTGCGTATGCCTTTTGGTTTACGTTGTGCTCCTATAACTTTTACTCGTATGATAAACGTCGTGTTTGGAGACTTGTTGGGAGATATCCTACATGCCTACATGGGATGACTTTAGTAATCTTTTCCAACACATTGAGAAGAGCATTTACGTAAATTGGAGTTAGTGTTACAAAGGTTAAGGCAGCATAATTTAAGGGTAAAGATAAGTAAGTGTG
This sequence comes from Macrobrachium nipponense, assembly GCF_015104395.2. Classification (NCBI taxonomy): domain Eukaryota; kingdom Metazoa; phylum Arthropoda; class Malacostraca; order Decapoda; family Palaemonidae; genus Macrobrachium; species Macrobrachium nipponense. The sequence continues at coordinate 65,840,211 of NC_087211.1, read as the reverse complement.
AATTTTTTAAAACAGAACTAGTCTATCTAGGTTTCACGGTTTCTAGTGAAGGTCTTAAAGTCGTCCACGATAAGGTGTCGGCTATCCGTAACTTCGATACCTACTTTATAACGTCAAGGAATACAGCAATTTTTAGGATGCAGCGGTTACTATCGCCGCTTCATCCGCAACTACTCAATCATAGCCGCTCCCCTAACCGATCTTATAAAAAAGGGCGTTAGATTTCGTATGATCTGAAATTCATCAACAGGCGTTCGATAAATTGAAAGATGAACTGTGTAGTTCTCCTATCTTGAAATTTCCTGACTTCAATAAGGAATTTTTCATAGCAACAGACGCCTCAGACCTAGGAGTAGGTGGGGTATTGCTTCAACAATATGATAGACAGTTTTCCCTATAGCTTTTTTATTCACGTAAACTGAGACCTTCCGAAGTAAATATGCAGTAATAGACAAGGAAGGGCTCGCTATTGTTAATTCACTCGTGCACTTTAAATTCATAATATACGGTTATCCCGTCAAGGTTCTCACTGATCATAAGCCCCTAACCGACTTCTTTAAAGGCTTTAGTCACAGCCCAAGCGAACTCGTGGCACATGATCATTCAGGACTTTGGCGCGAGGATCGGGTATTTACCTGGGAAAGCAAATATCATTGCTGACGCATTATCACTCAACCCTCTTCATCTTGTACCGAGCCATTAGCTGAATTAATAGTATCTCAACCTCCATGCCCGTTGTTAAACTATATCCGAACAGGAAGATCTGGGCTGGAGTGCTGAACTATTACAGACGGAACAAAGAAAAGATCCGCAAATAGAAAAAATCATCATTGCGTTAAACGGAAATCCGAAGGAAAGAATACCTAAAGTATAAGCAGCAGAATTATATCCTACAGGAAAATATCCTGTGTAGATCCGTGACGAGAAAAACCCGCAACACACCGCAGTTGAATAACAACCAGGTGGTGGTGCCTATCTCACTCATACCCACTGTCTTAAAGTGGTTTGCATGAAAATCCACTGCACGGACACCCGGGTTATACCTTGATGTCACAGCCCCCCCAAGCCAAATCCTTATTTTATTGGCATACGATGCTTAGAGATATAAAAAAAGCACATAGCAAATTGTCGCACTTGTCAAGAATACAAAGGGCACACGAAGACACCTGTCAGCCTAGGGGCTTACCCCGTGCCAAATCAACCCTTTGAAAGAGTGCATTTAGATTTATTAACAGGATTTTACGAGTCAGACAGAGGAAATAAGCACCTCCTAGTAATTATAGACGCTTTGACTCGATATACAGAACTTATAGCGCTTAAAACAAAAACCGCGGTTGAGTGCGCTAGGAAGTTTTACGAGTGCTACATTTGTAAACATGGAATTCCACACATCATTATCTCAGACTCGGGCGGGGAGTTCAATAATCATTTCCTTAACTCCTGTGCGAATTCCTTTGTATAAAGAAAATCAATACCATGATCTATCACCCAGAGTCTAATGGGCTAGTGGAAAGGGCAAAATCGTAAGGTTTTAAACATTTTAAGGGTCACCTTAGGGGGGCAGATCCCAACTGGGACATTGCCATACCTGCGGTACTAAGCACACTTAATCACTCGTATCACGTGTCTATTAAAATGACACCGCACGAGGCACTGTTACGGTATCCCGGCCAACGAACGCCTTTTCCACATCTTAAAGCCTACAAACTAAATTTATCAAATCCTCTAAAGGATGTTATGGATGCAAGCATAAGTCGATATAATATAATTCGTAGAATTTAGAAGAAGCACAGATCATAATGAAAAAAAATCATGATAAAATAGCTAAGCCAACTAGAACATATGCCGTGGGCGATCAGGTATACATACAAGTATACGTGCGTAAAGGTTTAAATTATAAAACTGACACCTAAGTTTGAAGGCCCGTTTAACATTTTAGAAAATTTAACGGCCAATAGCGTTAGGGTTCAAAATGTATCCAAACCCACTGATGTGAGAATAGTCCCATTGGCACATATCAGAATCTAAAGAAAGGTAGATGGAGTGAGGGAAAAAATGGTTGTATTTATGAAACTTGTATAATAAATTATATATATATATCTATTAATCATATTGTATGTAAACCTATTCTTTTACGCGAGTTATTACATCTGTTTTACTCATTGCAGGTTTTCAAAAATGAATCTGTTATTGTTAGGAGTGATATTGTGTATTCAGACATCTTTGTTGTATGGAAAGAGCGCTAGGACTAAAGACATAGAATTTAATCATGGCTCGATTATCGAGAGAATCGATGATGTATTCATCGTGTCAAGTAATATTATTATCGAAGTAGATATGCATGCTATTTTCTTACCTGAAGATGACGTCCTTAACTTAAAGAATGACCTGATGAGGTTTGGTATTTCCCTTAAGGAAATGCATGAACGTAATTTTCATGCTAACTCAGAGATTTCACTAGCTCAAACAATAAGCGTCGCAGAAATGGTTGTTTCCTTAATGGGACATTACAAAATAAAACCTGCCGAGTTCAAAATTATATTAACGTGCCGTGGTATTGGGGGTTGAAGAGGCTTTAGATGTAGTATTGGCATTGAGAAATATCCTTAACCAAGCCTCCATGACTCAGCTCAATGTTGTCGAGCGGGCGGCGCTAATTGCCGACCGGCTAAATGAATATCATGATAGTTTAAGTAACTCCGGGTGGGGTTGCGGGTGCTAATATCAAAGTGAAAGATTTTATCCGTTTGATCTACCTTACGTCTATCACTGTAATGTTGCCTGAAGCGTTAGACGGTGTTTTGATAAAAAATTGCAGCCCGACAGTACGGAATTAGATGTGTATAAACAAATCAAAAAACACATGTCTAAATGTACCGACCTAGATCCTTCGCTCATTCAAGTTTTTGCAACACAAAACGGAACTGGCCTTATCAGAACTTCGCAGCCAGTTATCTTCGATCAATCAAATAATGAATATCGTTAATGAACATTCAAATATATCGATCAGGTCATGGAAGTTCAACATTTGCTGGCTACTTTAGCTTACTATAGTTCGAAAATAGATCATATCCGTGTGAAAATATCACATTTTATTGAAAGGTCAAAAGATTACGTAGAAGCAATTACGTTAGCAACAAGGGGTGTGTTATCTCCTCACCCTCATGCCTATTAAAGATCTGACGTTAACTTTAGAAACGGACGGGAGAAGCTAGGTTATATTCCTTTATTAGATGCCCATAAAGTAGAATTCTATTATAGCCTAATATCAGTCAGCGTTGAAAATTATAGAATTATGATCACAGTTCCTTTTGATTCTTCCGATGCTTGGCAATCATACAAAATAGCAACCGTTTCCTACTTTTATGACGATAACTCAAATCCAGTAATATCCAATTTAACGGGGCATGTACTGATTTCTTCTGATAAGAAATCATTTTTACAGTCATTAAAGACTTTTAGATAAACTCACTCACTGTTCAGAAGCCATGAATAATAAAATTTGTACAGCTGACTCTTTTGAATTCTATCCTATATCAACGGATTCATGTGAGTTAGACATAGTGCTAAACGGCTCTCTCTCTCATACAAGCGAAGGTTGTCTGGGGAAACTTTATCCCTTTTACGGTAATAAATTCAATTACAGGATGAATAATGGTTCCTGGATCCGTTATGATAAGGCCGGATTCGACGTCGTGTGTCCGGACACATCCACCGCCCATGCCCCTATCTTCGTAGCAGCCGATGGTTGTACGGGGACATCTACAAACTATACCGTTAGAGGGGTCAACACGATAATGACGTTGAGAAGGCGTATTTCGCGAACTACACGTGGGCTACCACAATCATCCCATCACTACCTCTCCCATACAACGCGCGAGTAGCTCATCGTCTGACGCAACTGGCTGAGATGACCCACGCGTCATCAGAACTTTATGCAGGTGGAGAACATCTTCGCTACTACATTCTGCTAGCCGTGTTCAGTGTGACGGCCATATTGGTTATCGCCGTCAACATCTTTGCTTGGCGTAGGCTGAGGCGTAAACAGAAGGATCTCCAAGGGAACGTACTGGCCCGTCTGGATGACGTACCCGTTAAACTCAAGTCGTTTGCGTTTTAGGGCCGCCTGAAACCTGGCCACTTCAGTTCGTGCCTAGGGAATTGTCTGGAATTGTGTTGTGTGTGAAAAGCGGTCCGTATGCTGGCAAAAATGTAGGACAAGAAAGACTCACGCCTTTGCATTTTGAACAGTTAAAGTATCTTCAGGGCGCCTAATAAATCATTATAGCCCAATATTATACATTAATCTATTCCTAAAGGTATTTTTCGGGCACCTAATAAAATATCAGCCCTATATATTGAATTTCTGCAGAATTACATCGTTATACTATTATACAATTATATTTATCTATTACAAAGAGTGTCAAGTACTCTTTAACAATTATCCATGATCATGCTATAATCATATTTAGTAACCATTATTCTTAATCAGGTTACCTGTTATCCATATTAATCATGTATACATGTTTTGATTTTTACCTTTTTATTATTTTTGGGTACATAATCATTATTATTACCAAACATGGATCTATATTTTCCATGCATTTATCTTTGTTTATGAATATGTCAACAAGGGTAATGTAACAGAACTTTTTATGCATTTAATCACTTAGTATGTTACGAGCACGCTCCTATGAACAATGTTTAAAGTAATTTTTTTTGTTATTCAAGGCTTGAATAGGTAGCAGACCGAGCCTAATGTAAGAATATTATATATAAACCAGTGACCTGGGGTCATGGCATTAGGAGGGTTCTACGTGACCAAAGCAGACCTAGATTACGCTATGCGCTGTCTGCAGTAGCCTGATCTAGCTCAAAGCTTTGTCAACATTTTTTTATGTTATGATAACTTTGCACAACAACTTCCATTGGGAAGCGGTTGACCTGTTAAACCTACGCCGGAAACTTGTAACTTCCGAGCCGGCGAACTACGTATGTGTTTTTATATGAATTGCTGAGATAGCTAATGTTCCGCTATCGACGCGATGCTTTAGAATGGCAGTTCCACGCCAACTATCAAACATATCGGTCGTCCGACCGAGCTGCATCTCCTAGTATGGAGTTACAGAATAAAGTTGTTAACTTGTTCAACTAGCCTGTTTGAATCATCTCCTCTAGACAAGAAAGAACCTCTCTACTAGATATCCAAGGGAGATGAGAGGAACCAAACATTACTTACGGATGACAGCCGTAAGGAAAGAACAAAAAGTCTATCGCCAAGCGATAAGACATTAGATATACATATTTATGTACGTTACATACAAAAAACATAAATTGGGTTCGATATTCACCAAATGAATATTATCTCTCTCTCTCTCTCTCTCTCTCTCTCTGTATGTGTGTCGTGTATACTATATATATATATATATATATATATATATATATATATATATATATATATATATATATATATATATATATATATATATGATGACTTAACATTCATAAAGTGAGAACATTTTAATACTAGTTGCAACTGTAAAGTAAAACACATCAAGTCGGCCCTTTTCAAAATAATAAAATAATGGGAATCCATCACAGGCACCAGATTATACCTACATAGATATATCACTCCAAAGCGAACTTCTGCTTTCTCTCCCTCTCTCTCTCTCTCTCTCTCTCTCACGGGTGTTGAGGTCCTGTTGACTCTCTCTCTCTCTCTCTCTGTAACACTGGCATTTGAGGTTGATTCTCAGGCTTTCTCTCTCTCTCTCTCTCTCGCTCTCTCTGATCTCTCTCTCTCTCTCTGTCCCACACTGGCATTTGAGGTTATGTTGATATTCTCTCTCTCTCTCTCTCTCTCTCTCTCTCTCTCTCTCTCTCTCTCTCTCTCTCTCTGTAACATGGCATTTGAGATTATGTTGATTCTCTCTCTCTCTCTCTGTGTAACACACTGGCATTTGAGGTTATGTTGATATTCTCTCTCTCTCTCTCTCTGTGTAACACACTGGCATTTGAGGTTATGTTGATATTCTCTCTCTCTCTCTCTCTCTCTCTCTCTCTCTCTCTCTCTCTCAGTGCCATTTTGCTTGGTGAGACATTCCCGCGCACAGTCTGATCAATCAACAGATATCACACATTTAACATACGTCTGGAAATTGAAAAATATCTAGAAGTGTTCATTAACTGTCTGTGATAAGATTAGTGTGAAAATAGTAGGATAAAGCGTCTAATAAGTTAGTTTATCAAGTGAAATACTGTAAATCAGATTAAGATGGCAGTAAGTTCCAACTGTAGAAGAAAATGGCGAAATTTAGCGTGTTTAGCAGATTCGCAATACGATGCGGTAGCAGGAAGGGAGCTGGCATTTCTCAACTATGAGATCAACAACAGCCCTAACCAAATAGATACAAAAGCATTCATAGACATATTAGAAGGATATGATCCTTCAAACTGGAACAAATCAACAGAAAACATCTTGAAAATAATTGAAGAAGTTCCAAATAAAATCCAAGCGGTCAAGAGACTCATAAAGAAAATTTACATCAATCAACATATTCCGACAAAGAAAATGAATAAGGTGAACCTTGTGAATATCCTAATTGATGCATTAGGAAAAAGAATGCCAAAAGCATGCAAACTGTGTAAGATGTGGTATAGCATAGTTAATCCACAAAACCTGATCAGAAAATGTTCTGCATACAACATTCCGACGCATCCTCAATGTGCTGAAGTAATGCAAGATATGAGTAAGGATACCAGAATATTTTGCTCGACATATCTATCATGGATAGACAATGTTATTAAATCAAGACTTAATGTACAAATAGTTGAGGATAAAGAAGAAGAGGAAGAGGAAGAAGAAGAAGAAAAAGAAGAAGAGGAAAACGGAAGAGAAGTAAACAAAACTGAAATGACAGAAAAAAAAATAAGGAAAACAGAGAACAAAATAAAAGTATGGATGCAGAGATACTCATTGATACTACATATGAGGCAATCAAGCAGCATACATACGAAGAAATAAATTACGACATGACAACACAAAATAAAATCCCAAAGAGGCTCTACCCAGATCTGCACACTGATGGGAAAGAGGAAAAAATAGACAAGAAAGACAAAGTCTGCAACCTTTTGAAAAGAGGGAATTGCAGATTCGGAGAAAGATGTTACTACAAACATCCCAAGGTATGTCACAACTATGAAATCTATGGTAAATGTGCATACCTAGATGGCTATGAGGGTGATTAAAGAGATCTACATCCAAAAATATGCAAAAACTTAAAAGAAGGTAAAGGATGTAAGTTCGACAAAAAATGTAAATATATGCACCTTGTAGCATGAATCAAAATAAATTAAATAATCAATCAAATAATAAAATCCAAAATAAGAAAGAAACAAATAGAGAGAGGAACAAAGAATATGAGGTGAAGGAAAAAAGCAAGCTATCACCGCGATATGGAGTGTCAGCAAAGAATTTTCCTAGCATCAGCTCCAAAATACAGCTCAAGAGATAAATACTGTATTTACGATGCAAGACGATATTGCAGGTACGGAGAAAATTGTAGATTCAGGCACAAAATGAATAATTATGATGAAGGAAGATCAAATGTTATGGAAAAGTTGGATTTTTTAATGTCAGAATTTCTGGAAATGAAGAAAAGAACATGCCAGAACAGGAAAGAAACATGGGAAAATCCTTATTATTACCCATATTAAATGAAGGAGAAAACACGCAAACCATCATAGTGATGAATGCGCAGGGTTTAGTTATGAGTAACTCAAAAAGAAAAATAGAGTACTTAGAAGAACTAACCCAAATTGAAAAGAAAATAGATATAATGAATATAAGTGAAACCTGGTATTCCCAAGTGACTGGGAATGATGATCAAATTAAAGGGTTCCAAACTTAAAGATCAGATAGAAAAAATAGGAATCAAGGGGGAACTGGGATATATGGGAGACAAAAAACAAGGAAAAATATATGAGAAATATAGTAACTCAAAATGTGAACTAATAGCGGTAGAATTTGAATCTGAAAAAATAATGAACATAGTAATATATAGACCACCTAATACTAAAGAGTTTGACACAATAATAGAAAAATTGGATGATATATGTATTAATCACAAGGACTGGACTATTCTCCTATCCGGAGACATTAACTTTCCTTTCGTAGACTGGAAAGAACGAATAGGAGATTGTGGTTGTATTTATACATATAAAAAAGAGAGTAATAGTAGCGCAGAAGATAAGAGTCAATTCGAAAAGCTATTAGATATGCTACTAGAATACAACATTCTACAAATAAATCACCTGCCAACAAGAAAGTAAAATACTTCAGACCTAGTATTTGTGAACGAAGTGAATTATGTTAAAGAAATAATAGTTTATAATGCGAGTATTTCAGACCATAATGTCATAGAATTAACAGTCCATTCCAAAGAAAGTGAAAACAGAGATAAGCAAGAAATGAAAAAGTGGGAAGGATGTGGAAAATACAAATTCTACAGTAAAAATATAAAATGGTCAGAAATAAATGAAGAATTAAATAAAGATTGGGATAACATTTCCGTAAGTGATGATATATAGGTAAATACGGAGATATTATATAAAATATTAGAGAAAATAGTGGATAGATATATACCAAAGAAGAAAAGTAAACATCAGTCATGCATACCAAGAGACAGAAGGATCTTGTTCCAGAAAATCAGAAAGTGGAAAAAAGGTCTTGCAAAAGAAAAAAATGCATGGAAAGTGATCGAACTAAAAAGTAAGATAGAAAATGCAGAACAAAAGATTATACAATCAAAAGAAAATGAAAAACGGGCCTTGGAAGAAAAAGCCCTAGTAAATATCAAGCAAAACCCCAAACTATTATACTCATACGCGAAAAAGATGAATAAAAGAAGAATAGAAATAGGCCCTCTAAGAATTGAAGGGAGATTAACCGATGAAAAAAAGGAAATATGCAACATATTGGCAGAAAGATATAAGAGAGGATTCACTAAGATAATGATATAGAAGTAAGGGATGAAAATAGTGAATATTTAGCAGACATAGATATTAATGAAGCTGATACTGTGCAGGCTATTAATGAAATTAAAAATGGAGCTGCAGCAGGGCCTGATGGTGTCCCTGCTATTTTGTTAAAGAAAGTAGTTCATTCTATTGCAAAGCCACTTGCAATATTATTAAGACAAAGTGTAGGTACAGGCAAGATTTATGATGAGCACAAATTAGCATATATTACCCCTACTTTCAAAAGTGGATCAAGACTAGAGGCAAGTAATTATAGGCCTGTGAGTCTAACATCACATATTATGAAAGTGTATGAAAGGGTAATGAAGAAAAATATTATGAAAAATTTAATAAAAAATAATGTTTAATATAGGACAACATGGTTTCGTACCCGGAAAAAGTACACAAACCCAACTGTTAGTCCACCATGAGAACATATAGTACAAAAATAGGAAAAGCGGAAATGAAACAGATGTGGTTTATCTAGCTTTGCAAAAGCTTTTGACAAGGTAGACCATAATATATTAGCGAAGAAAATTATAAAACATAATATAGTGGATAAAGTAGGGAGATGGTTAAAAGAATTTTTACACAACAAAAAACAGATAGTAATTGCAAACGATGAGAAATCGGAAGCAGCTAAGGTAATATCCGGTGTGCCACAATGTACTGTGTTAGCTGCATTACTGTTTGTTATTATGATTGCAGACATAGACAGTAATGTTAAGGACTCGGTAGTGAGTAGTTTCGCCAATGACACAAGAATAAGTAGAGAAATTACTTGTGATGAAGATAGGAATGCGCTACAAAGAGACTTTAACAAAGCATATGATTGAGCAGAGGTAAATAGGATGGTATTTAACTCTGATAAACTTTAATCAATAAATTATGGAGACAGAGAAGGAAAGCTATATGCATATAAGGGCCTAATAATGAGGCAATCACAAATAAGGAAGCAGTTAAAGACCTTGGTGTGATGATGAATAGGAACATGTTATGCAATGATCAAATAGCAATTCTATTGGCAAAATGTAAAGCAAAAATGGGAATGTTGTTATGGCACTTCAAAACAAGAAAAGCTGAACACATGATTATGCTTTATAAAACATATGTTCGTAGTCCACTTGAATATTGCAATATGATATGGTACCCACACTATCAAAAGGATATTGCACAAATAGAGAGTGTACAAAGGTCCTTTACAGCTAGAATAGAAGAAGTTAAGGATCTTGACTACTGGGAAAGACTACAATCCTTAAAATTATATAGTCTAGAAAGGAGAAGAGAACGCTACATGATAATTCAGGCATGGAAACAGATAAAAGGAATAGCCGAAAACATCATGGAGCTAAAAATATCAGAAAGAGCAAGCAGAGATAGATTAATAGTGCCCAAAACTATACCAGGAAAAATAAGGAAAGCACACAGGTCATTAATCCACTACGCACCAGCATCGATAATACAGCGTCTATTCAATGCAATGCCAGCTCATCTAAGGAATATATCAGGAGTGAGTGTAGATGTGTTTAAGAATAAGCTCGACAAATATCTAAGCTGCATCCCAGAACATCCAAGATTGGAAGATGCAAAATATACCGGAAGATGTACTAGCAACTCTCTGGTAGACATTAGAGGTGCCTCACACTGAGGGACCTGGGGCAACCCGAACAAGATGTAAGGTCTGTAAGGTAAGGTAAGGTCTCTCTCTCTCTCTCTCTCTCTCTCTCTCTCTCTCTCTCTGTAACACACTGGCATTTAAGGTTATGTTGATACTCTCTCTCTCTCTCTCTCTCTCTCTCTCTCTCTCTCTCTCTCTGTAACACACTGGCATTTGAGGTTATGTTGATATTCTCTCTCTCGCTCTCTCTCTCTCTCATCTCTCTCTCTCGTGCTACACTGGCATTTAAGGTTATGTTGATACTCTCTCTCTCTCTCTCTCTCTCTCATGTAATATTCATGTC
>NC_087211.1:65804232-65824232 GCF_015104395.2 Macrobrachium nipponense | reverse complement strand
ATTCCTATTGTGAGAGGTGGAACATACATCCTGCCTATGTGAACTCTCTCGAGAGACTGAGAGTTTCCAGCCCTGTGATTGGCTTATCAACAGCCCCAGGAGCACGTCGCGCGTCGTAAGGAACAGGCCAAGACATCAGATGCACGGTTGATGCGAATCTACTATAGCTATTCATACTCTAACAAATAGGGCTTAAGTGGACTTAAGCAAAGGGGGTATGGAACCATTCTGGGTAACTCGTGGGGGGTCTCGATTCATCCAGGGAATTAAGAACCTCTGCTTGCAATGCAACAGGAAATTGAGATAGATGTGTGATACACAGCGAAGAATTCATTAATGACAATTGATAATTATTGGAATAAATGTCATTAATAACTATTGGAATATATGACAAAAGAGAGAGAGAGAGAGAGAGAGAGAGAGAGAGAGAGAGAGAGAGAGAGAGAGAGAGAGAGAACAAATTCAGCTATATTTAATAGTCACTCCGACTAAACCAAATTTCTGCTATGGGATATATTAAAAGAAATAAAATCTAAGCATAATCGATACAAAATATAAATTATAATTGATAATCGTAGCAATAAATGACAAAACGAATGGACTGTTAAAACATTCAGCCATATTTGATCGTCTCCCCAGAGAAGCTTAATTTCCACAAAAGAATACATATAATGAAATAACAATGAAACGTTACCCATACAAAATATTGATGACAATTGATAATCATAGCCATAAAGGGATAATCAATTATCATTGGAATATATGACAAAATGAGTGAAAAAACAATTCAACTATATAAGTCGTCAACCCAACTAAGCCTAATTTCTACCAAGGGATATGTAAATAGAATAACAATGAATATCATCGATACATAGTACTGATAAAAAAAAAACAAGGCGTGATCCGACCTCCAACTTACTCATTGCGCTTTCTAAAATATATGGTCAAATACAGCGCTGTTTCACCAACGAGGATTAAAATAAATACGCTATATTTCATCAGAATTAATTGTTCTGTAGTGTTTAACATGCACATTATTTTTTACATTTTCATTCTCATAACTAAATCATAAATATCCTATTCGAAAATTCCTTTTTCAGACCTTTTTAGGCAACAACAACACCCGCCCCCCTTCTCTCGTAACGAGAACAACAACAACAACAACAACAACAACAAAATACCCCAACGAGGACAAGAAGAAGAAGAAAAACATATTATTTTGTAGGCTTACTCCCCGAGTAAGCAAAAATCAGTAATATTGAATCGTCGCCCCAACTAAGCCTACTTTCTACCGAGAGAAATACATAAAGTGAATAACAAATATAATCGATACAAAATAATACATTACATAATGAATTAGGACTGAAATATCAGAGAAGTCAGTGCAAACAAATATTTCAAATACAAAACATCCATTTCAAATAACTACACTCAAAATAAAACCTACAAAGACTTCAGGAAAAAAAATATCTAGTTCCTTAAAGAAGGCAAGTTGAAAAAATGCATTCTCAATCGTAGACTCAATTGAAGAAGAAGAAAAAAAACCTCCGTCAGTGAAATTGCAGGAGAAAATTGAATCCGAAGGGAATTTGCGTAGCATTCCCATTCCTATTCCCATTCCCGAGACCAAAGCGACCGGGCATTTTATCCTGGGAAGTTATATTGAAGGTTCAGTTTAAGAGAAGACATCGAGAAGAAGACTTTTTCGTCTTCACTTTCATTTTACTTATTAAGTAAGGTATAGTAAAAGTAATTCTGGTATTTCTTAATAGAATGACAAGGGGGGGTCTTACATTTCCTAAAAATATTGGCAAAGGTTCTTCAATATCATGCATTTATAAAGCGTCCAGAATTTAGTCTCATGTTACTAATTAACTAAACGCACGATAGGTAATTTTGGCATTTCCTAAAAGAATGACAAGGCGTTTCAATTTCGTGCTTTTATAGCGTGTCCACAATTTAGTTTCATTTTACTAATTAACTAAACGCACGATAGGTAAGTTTGGCATTTCCTAAAAGAATGACAAGGCATTTCAAATATAATACATTTAAAGAGCGTCAAGAATTTAGTTTCATTTTACTAATTAACTAAACGCACGACAGGTAAGTTTGGCATTTCCTAAAAGAATGACAAGGCATTTCAAATATAATACATTTAAAGAGCGTCAAGAATTTAGTTTCATTTTACTAATTAACTAAATGCACGATAGGTAAGTTTGCATTTCTTAAGAGAATTACAAGGTTCTTCAATATCATCCATTTATAGATCACCAGTATTTAGCCTCATTTTACTAATTAACTAAACGCAAGACAAGTAATTTTGGCATTTCCTAAATTAATGAAAAGGGTTTTCAATATCACGCATTTATAGAGCGTCCAGAATTTACGGCCATTTTACCTATTAGCTAAACGCACGATAGGTAAGTCTGGCATATCTTAATAGCATATTAAGAGTTCTTCAATATTGGGCATACAAGGCTCATTCAGAACAAAGCAAATACACATAATTTTATTCTGTATTGCAGTATACTCTATTTAGATTTAATCATAATTCCTTCATAATAGGTATATACTGAAAATATGTGTCTGCCTGTCTGTGAATTGCTTGCACGTATCTAAGGCCAAGTGGGCACACATGCCTAACCATAATCACATCTAGGAATATTTTGTCATCCCAAGGTTCATCTTAGCCTTCTCGTGTAAATTAATGATTGTTCATAAAACGTATAAACTGTAAACATACACATACACAAACATACATACATATACGATTATATAAATATATATAATTATATATTAACTATAAATATTATATATATATATATATCTATATATATATATATATATATATATATATACATACATACATATATATACATTCATTCATTCATAATCCTACAAACGAGTGAAACCCAAGACATGGCTACACGGGAGAGAAAATTAAAGTCGTGCCGAAATAAAATATAAAACGCAGTTCACTTCTGGCTATTGCACGTTTTCTATTTTTTTGTTTTGTTTTTTATGTTTTTACTGAGAGTACGCAAAACATCCAAGACTTCTAAAAAGTCGGAAAGTTGAAATTACTTTTTCCCGACTAACTTCCAAGTATGGACAAGAGCAGAGACAGGCAGACAGTCAGACAGACGGAGACTGGAAGGGAAGAGGGCCCTCTTCTGCCAATTTTATGAGAGAGAGAGAGAGAGAGAGAGAGAGAGAGAGAGAGAGAGAGAGAGAGAGAGAGTTCATACATACTATTGTTTGTTTACTGAGAGAGGGAGAATATCACAAACTTTATTGGCTACGAACAAACAGAGAGAGAGAGAGAGAGAATTTATACATATTATTGTCTGTGAGCTGAAAGAGAATATGTCACACCTTACTGTCCACGAACAGAGAGAGAGAGAGAGAGAGAGAGAGAGAGAGAGAGAGAGAGAGAGAGAGGAAGCATATACACATTGTCGTCGGTGAGCTAAGGTGAAAGAAAAATTAACACACCTTACTGTTTCCGAACACAGAGAGAGAGAGAGAGAGAGAGAGAGAGAGAGAGAGAGAGAGAGAGAGAGAGAGAGAAAACAGCAAAGCGCTAGAGAGAGGAACCACTTATGAGAAAGGGAAACCTTTCTCTGTCCGATTGATGAGCTCTTGCGCCACATATGAGAGAGAGAGAGAGAGAGAGAGAGAGAGAGAGAGAGAGAGAGAGAGAGAGAGAGATCGGCTGCCTTTAATCTCCAAGAACAAAACATCTCGGATGCTGCGACAAAGGAGCAGGTCACAAAAGGCAAGAATCTTGGGGAGATTGGACATAAAGATGCTTGTTTTAATTTCCACCTGAAATCAAATAAAAAGAGAATAGATAAATAAGAAAACAAAAATCAGCCAAATATGAAAAAGGGAGAATGGAATGGGTGCTCGTTTTGGTTAAAATCTGAAATAAAGAAGACAATAAAAAATAAGGAAATAATGATTTATGGAAAAAGGGGAGTTGGTGGAATAGATAGAAAAAGGAATTATAAAAATAAAGATAAACAAAGAATTATAAAAACAAAGGAATTATAGAAATAAAGAAAGATAAAAAAGGAACTATCAAAATTAAGCTAAAAAAGGAAGTATCAAAATAACGGAATAAGGACTGACAAATAAATTGAATAATTACGTACTCATCAAAATTAGAATAAGGAATATGAAGTATCATGAAATAAAGTATTATGAAACGAGAGGCGTTTCATGAAAAGTTCAGGAAATAAGGCAACAGGAAAATGAAAGGGTGAGATCAAAGTTCGTTTCAAATAAAAAAAAATTAAAAAACCACGAAAATATTAAACAAATTGAGATTAGAATTAATTCTAATTTCAGTTACCAATTAGAATAAGGAAAACCAGGGAAATATGATTCAAATGGCTTGGATAGAAGACCGATCCAGTTCGTAACTAAAATTATGAAAAAGACAAGGCGTGATCCACCTCCAGCTTACTATGGACGCGTGCTAAAATCTACAGCCAAAAAGAGCGTTGTTTCACCAACAAAAATTAAAATTAATACGCTATATTTAATTAGAAATAATATGTCTGCACTGTTTAACATGCACATTATTTATTTTTTTAACTTTTCATTCTAATAACTAAATCATAAATATCCTATCCTAAAATTACTGCATCTTTAACTCAACGCAAAACATCTTTTTCAGACCTTTTTAGGCTTTCCTACCCTTCCCCCCAACAAGAACAACAGCAACAACTACAGCAACAACAACAATGTAGTTTGAAGGCTTACTGCCCGAGAAAGCAATAAACCATGAAGTGCTGACATCCATTCAAATAATAGACCATTTTTTCAAGTTCGGATAGAAGACCATTTCCATTTAAAGCCGACCTAAGGAAATGCCCTAACCAGACAGTACTATGTCCTCATTAAAGAATAAACAGTCATGCCCCAAGACAGGGTCATCCCCTCGGTATTCATCTACACTGAACTGGCAATTGACCTGAATATAGAGTTTAGGCCAAAAGCCAAGTGCTGAGACCTATGAGGTCATTC
Source organism: Macrobrachium nipponense (assembly GCF_015104395.2). Taxonomy (NCBI): domain Eukaryota; kingdom Metazoa; phylum Arthropoda; class Malacostraca; order Decapoda; family Palaemonidae; genus Macrobrachium; species Macrobrachium nipponense. Next base: position 65,819,198 of record NC_087211.1, on the reverse strand, counting down.
AGTGCTGAAACGGAAATTGTCAGTAAAATGGTATGAAAGGTGTAACTGGAGGGGAACCTCAAAGCAGTTGCACTATGAATCAAGTGTTAGGAGAGGGTGGGAAGTAAGATGGAAGAAAGAGAATATGAAAGGAGATACAGTAAAAGAAATAAAAGAGGTTGCAGCTAGGGGCCGAAGGCACGCTGCAAAGAACCTTAAGTAATGCCTACAGTGCACCGCATGAGGTCCACTAACGGAGTTGCACTATGAATCAACTGTTAGGAGATGGAAGAATATGAGCGGAGATACAGTAAAAGAAATGAAAGAGGTCGCTGCAAAGAACCATAAGTAATGCCTACGATGTTAACTGGCCTTTTAATAAGCTATTTCACTGCCTGGGAGCTTTCACCACTTCAGCCCTAATTAATTCCTGTAACTACGAGATTCCGGGTAATTCGGTTTAATCGCGATAAGCTCTACTTGTATCCTCTTTAAATTTATGTTACCTCCGTGTCATCCTCGCCTTCCTCTTTTCATAGCGATAATTCCCCCCCCACTTAATCCCCGTAATCCTCCTCCGTCGCAAAGGCTTTCCTCTTATATAAATCGAAAATATGAATAGGGATTTCATATTGTTGGGGGGGGGGGGGGTGTTGGCGGCGGGAGGGGGCTGTCTTTCGGGGTATAGTGTAGGTAACTGTATTTTATGTGATTGAATTTGATAATCACCTTTGAAAAATTTATCTTATATAACAAGCGATAATACCTTAATACACATACACACGTGCATACACACACACACACACACACACACACACACATATATATATATATATATATATATTATATATATATATATATATACATATGTATGTATGTATGTACATATATACTTAGACACATTTACATAATAAATATATCAATATATATATATATATATATATGTGTGTGTGTGTGTGTGTGTGTGTGTGTGTGTTACTTTCCTTTCAGAATATATACATACATACATACATATATATATATATATATATTATATATACAGACAGTTACAGATATAGTTATATAGATAGACAGGAAAGTAAACACGGGCATACAACAGCAAACTACAGACAAGCAGACAAAGAGAAAACGTAAGAAAAAGAATAAATGCGAAATGTGAAAAGACACGCTTCAAAAACTTCCTTCCCCAAGTTAGAAGAAGTATCTTCATCATGTCCAGCAATCCGTGAGAGAGAGAGAGAGAGAGAGAGAGAGAGAGAGAGAGAGAGAGAGAGAGAGAGAGAGAAATTAATCCATTGAAATAATTTTCTTTTTTTCAATAGCCATTTTCACGGTATCTTGAAAACTAAAGAAATGGTTGAACCAATCTTTCCTTTTCCTTAGAGAGAGAGAGAGAGAGAGAGAGAGAGAGAGAGAGAGAGAGAGAGAGAGAGAGAGAGAAATTAATCCCATTGGAATCATTTTCTTTTTTCAATAGCCATTTTCACGGTATCTTGAAAACTAAAGAAATGGTTGAATCAATCTTTCCCTTCTCTTTACAGAGAGAGAGAGAGAGAGAGAGAGAGAGAGAGAGGAGAGAGAGAGAGAGAGAGAGTTCTGAGCAAAAAAGACGCGACGAACTCTTTTTCACGTTATCTTGGAATCTAAAGAAATGGTTGAACCAATCTTTCCTTTTCCTTTGAGAGAGAGAGAGAGAGAGAGAGAGAGAGAGAGAGAGAAATTAATCCCATTGGAATAATTTTCTATTTTCAATAGCCATTTTCACGGTATCTTGAAAACTAAAGAAATGGTTGAATCAATCTTTCCCTTTTCTTTACAAAGAGAGAGAGAGAGAGAGAGAGAGAGAGAGAGAGAGAGAGAGAGTTCTGAGCAAGAAAGACGCAACGAACACTTTCACGTTATCTTGAAACTTAAAGAAATGGTTGAACCAATCTTTCCTTTTCCTTTGAGAGAGAGAGAGAGAGAGAGAGAGAGAGATGAGATAGAGAGTAGAGAGAGAGAGAGAGAGAGTTCTGAGCAAAAAAGACACAACAAACCCTTTTTCACGTTATCTTGAAATCTAAAGAAATGGTTGAATCAATCTTTCCCTTCTCTTTACAAAGAGAGAGAGAGAGAGAGAGAGAGAGAGAGAGAGAGAGAGAGAGAGAGAGAGAGTGTGTGTTTTGACCACAAAGGACGAAGCAGTCTATAAAAAATGGAAAGTGATAAAAGGAGTTAATGAATCCCAAATGGCGGGAAATTCGCTGTTTTTTTAAAAGGGCCACGTTTTACCGTTCAGGAAATACAAACACAAAGGGTTCCTTTATACAAAAAAATAAAATAAAAAAATAGATTACTGCGGAAATCCTTAAATATTGCTCAGAAAAACTTCAGTTCAAAGGGGAATTTGAAATAAGAACCATTAGCGTCTATAGTATTTGCCTAACGAACCCAATTTCCATCTACGTAAGAGGTTCAAGGGACAACTTTTCTCATCTGATTTTTACAAAATAGGAAATGAGGACTAATGGACTGCATGTTAATACCTTTTATCTGATACCTAGTCTCATGCATCTAATATCTAGTATATATTTTCTATTTACTATTCTAAATAGCATCCAGTTTAATTGTTTTTGTTTGTTTGCTTGTATGGTGTTTTTACGTTGCATGGAGCCAGTGGTTATTCACCAACGGGACCAACGGCTTTACGTGAATTCCGAACCACGTCGAGAGTGAACTTCTGTCACAAGAAATACACATCTCTTACTCTTCAATGGAATGTCCGAGAATCGAACTCGCGACCACCGAGGTTTTACATCAACCCCATTTACAACTAAAACGTTTCGACCAAAATCGATTGCCCGAAACTGAGTGCTTATTGACCTTCAAAGATCCAGGCAGTTCAAAATTATCATAATTTGTAGTTCCTCGCTAGACGAGTTGGTTGCGCACTCGCCCACCGATCTGGTAGCCCGAGTTCACTCCCAGCTGCTGCAGCCAACGAGCAATCAGAGGAATGTATTTCTGAAGATTCCTTTCTCGATATGATGTGGTTCGGATCCCACAATAAGCTTCAGGTCCCATTGCTAAGTAACTAATTGGATCCTAGCAACGTAAATGAAAATCTAATCCTTCGGGGTCCAGCCCTAGGAGAACTGTTGATAAGCTCAGTGGTCTGGTTAAAGATTTACTTAATTTTAACTTATCATCACAATTTGCATATATATTATATATATTATATATATATATAGGCTTCGTCAGAACTTCGATAACAAGACAAAATTGTAACCTAAACTTAGTCCCTTGAGCTTCGGTTTTACAATATTTTTCCCCACAAAAGCATAAGGTCATAAGATCACAATAGAATATAGAACCTAGGCAGGAAGGCAAGCACTGGGACCTATGAGGTCATTCAGAAATAAAAACAAAGTTGCTCTTAGAATATATATTTTTTATTAAAGGAAGATTACACGCACATAAAAAAAATAGTTAGCATGCAAAAGAACCATTTCAATTCGCTTCGATTTTTTTTTTTTTAAAGCCGTATCTTTGCCTTTCCTTCAAATAAGCCTGACGCCCAAACAAGAGTAAAACGCATGAAAAAAAAAAAAAAAAAAAAAAAAAAAAAAAAAACTTCATTAGGGCAAAACAGCCATCGGCCAGGAGGGAAAATGCAAATTGCAAATTCGCTGTGCGGAAGGATCTATATACATCGTCGGCGAATTCAAAGATGAAACGCCGCGTCCCAGAAGGTTTGGGTACAAACCGCGATATCTTATATGCAAATGGAAAAAGATACACGAGGAGGCACGCGCCTCTCTCTCTCTCTCTCTCTCTCTCTCTCTCTCTCTCTCTCTCTCTCTCTCTCTCTCTCTCTTACACGCTTTCCGTCGCAGAACTTTCTTTGATGTTGCAACGCGTTCGTAACTTTATTATACCAAAATGAATAGCTTATCTCTCTCTCTCTCCTCTCTCTCTCTCTCTCTCTCTCTCTCTCTCTCTTTACGTAGTTAAAATTTGGACACTCTCCGTTATGGCAGTTATTTTCGATGAAGGTAACAGATAATCTCATAAAAAAAAATATCAACAATTTCCCACACGCCACCTGATGATTCAATCCAAAGTTGTTGTTTTTTTTCAAGTTCATTCTAACGTTTCTACAAGTTCCTCTAAGTTCATTCCAAGTTCCCGCTATTGCATCAAGTCGATACCATTCCATTCCATATTTCTACAACCCGCTATCACTCCATTCCATGTTTCCAAAATCCCTGAGACGTTCATTCCAAGTTCCCGCTGGCTCAACCCATTTTTTTCCTTCAGCTACCTATAAGTTCATTCCAAGTTTCTCGAAATACCTCTGAGTTCAATACAAGTTCCTCAATATTGATTTCCAAGTTCCTGCAGGTTCAGTGAACTTGACCCAAATCGTAAAAATTGAAATGTTAATTTATTCGCAAGAATTATAAACGAATTTTAAAATTCTGATAAATTCATTCAATTCACAAAAAATAGCGAATAAACGTGACCCAAAACGTAAAAATGAAAATATATATTCCATAAAAAATAAGAGATTCTTTCAAAATTCTATAAATTCCATTCAATTCTTTTAAAAAAATGTACCGATATTTTAATGTCAAAATATCCAAATAAACGAAAGGCAAGAATTGTATTCAATATTAGGGAAGATTAAGATAAAAAAAACATTACACATAATGTGGTTATAAATTCCGCTAATTCGGGCAATTTCGCTTCTGACGTAATCGAATCGATGTCTGATGCCAATAATAGTTTGGGGAAAGAAATGACCTAGTTACAGGTTGCAAAGTTAAACTGAACACACTAAGAAACGAAAGTTATTCTTTAGTATGACAATATGTTATGGAAAAACTTCGTTATGAAAATATAATAGGGAAATATTCTGTACTCTTTAGTGTGAGAATACTCGTATGCTAGGAAAATATTCTGTACTCTTTAGTGTGAGAATACTCGTATGCTAGGAAAATATTCTGTACTCTTTAGTGTGAGAATACTCGTATACTAGGGAAAATATTCTGTATCTTTCAGTATGACGTTATACCAGGTGAAAATTCTGTATTTTTTAGTATGACAATATACTAGGAAAGATTATTCTGTATTCTTAGTGTGACAATATACAAAAAATCTGTATTCTTTAGTATGGTAATATACTAGAACAAAAATTACGTGTTCATTGCTATGACAATATACTAGAAAAGAATTCTGTATGCTTTAGTATGACAATATACTAATTTAGAAAATTCTGTGTTCTGTAGTATAACAATATACTAGGAAAGAAAATTCTGTATTCTGTAGTATGACAATATACAAGAAAAAAATTCCGTATTCTTCAGTTGGACAATATACAAGAAAAAATTCTGTATTGTTTAGTATAATATACTAGAATAAATTCTGCATTCTTTAGTATGAAAATATACTTTTAAAAATTCTTTATTCTGTAGTATGACAATATACTAGAAAAAAAATTCTGTGTTCTTCAGTATGACAATATATTTTTTAAAAAATTATGTATTCTTTAGTATGAAAATATACTTGGAAAAAAAATTCCGTATTCTTCAGTATGACAATATACTATAAAAAAAAAAAGCTTTGTATTCTTCAGTATGACAATATACAAGAGAAAATTCTGTATTCTTTAGTATGACAATATACTAGGAAGGAAAATATTCTGTATTCTTCAGTATGACAATATACTATAAAAAAAAATCTGTATTCTTCAGTATGACAATATACAAGACAAATTTCCGTATTCTTTAATATAATATACTCATAACTCTGGAAAAGAGAAGATCAGAACCAACTACAAAAATAATGTAGAAAACACATCAAACTAAAGTTAATAACACTTTTAAGAACGACGAAAAAGGGAGAGAGAAAATTCAATAAAAGAAAAAAACAAATCCAATAAAATACGCCATCTGGACACATAGGCAATAAAAAAAATGCTGAAATGAAAGGAACAAAAAGCCAAAAAAGGACATTTTTGGGGAAATACAGGCGCAGGAAAAGACAAATTGCAAAAATAAACCGAGGTAAAAATGAATATGCTATTTAATAAAAAAAAAAAAAAAAAAAAAAAAAAAAAAAAAAAAAAAAAAAGGGAATCGACAGGAAAGGTTTAATAAAAAAAAATAATAATAATAGTAAAACTAAACAATAAAACATGCAGATGAAAGGTAATCAAATGAATATTCTTGACTGGATGCATGAAAGGAATTGCAAACAAAATGAATCAGATTAAATTCATTAAAATTAAAAATAACTTGATTAAATGGAAGATATAACTATGAACGAAACAATAATGTTGAATAAAATAATGTTCAGCACAGTAAAAGTAACAAATAAAATATAACGTGTTTCAACGCAACCTTTAATAAAAATAATACTCAATATAGTCAAAGTAAAAAAAAATAAAGTGATTAAATGAAAAATATATAAAGAAAACAGTAAGATTTAATTTTTAAAATATTCAATATAGTAAGAGTAAAAAAATAATAATGTGATTGAATGTAAGGTATACTATATAAAAAGCAATAAAATGTATTAAAATATTTAATACAGTAAAAATAAAAAGAATACGATTAAATGTAAATATGAACGAAACAATAAAATTTAATTGAATATAAAAAGTAAATGATAAGAATTAATACAATAATATTCAGAACATTAAAATAGAAAAACAACAAAATTTAATTCAAAATACAGGAAGGAAACAATAAAATTTAATAAAATATACAAATGAACCAATAGAAATTTTTAAAAAATAATATTCAACACACCAAAACTAAACACAACATAATTAAATTTAAGATACCAGAAAGAAATAATTAAACATAATAAATAATTTATAAAAGAAACAGTAAGAATTATTTGATAAAATAATATTCAACACACCAAAACTAAACACAATAAAATTAAATTTAAGATACGAGAAGGAAACATTGAAAATTGATAAAATATATATATGAAAGAAACAATAAAACTTAATACAAAATAATATTCAACGCCAAAAGTGAACAAAAAAAATTTAATTCAAGATACCAGAACGAAACAATGAAAATTGATAAAATACATAAAAGAAAAAAGAAAACTTTAAAATAAAATAATACTGAACACACCAAAATTAAACAAAAAAAATGAAATTTAAGATACCAGAACGAAATAATGAAAACTGATAACATGTATAAAAGAAACAATAAAACTTGAAGAAAAATAATATTCAGCACAAAACTAAACACAAAAAAACGAAACGCAGTATACAAGAATGGAACAAAACGCAACAGAAAATGAGACATGAGTGATGCGGCACCATTCCGCTGGCACTGGTATGCGAGACCTGACCTTGCCATTGCCCTTCGCGTGTGCGGTGGCACGGTTCCACTCCCCAAAGTATGACACGAGAGTGAATTATAATACTTAGGCGAGGGAGGTCATCTCGGGTCAACATGTAATGCCAAATTATTTTAGGACATACATGCATACATACATACATACGTATTTGTACGTATTGACATTCTCTCTCTCTCTCTCTCTCTCTCTCTCTCTCTCTCTCTCTCTCTCTCTCTCTCTCTCTCTCTCTCTCTTAAAGTTACACAACTAGAATTAACCGGTTTAACCAATGTCGTTAGAAGCCTATAGATGTTTATATATTATGGATTTGGATATTTATACAATGTATACATAAGTTGAATATTTAAGTCATAAATATCAAATACGAGTGTCATATATATATATATATATATATATATAGAGGTGGATAATATATATTATATATATAGATATATATATGTATTGTATATATATATATATGTATATGTATATAATATATATATATATATATATATATATATATATATGACACACGTATTCGATATTTATGACATAAATATTTAACTTATGTCTACACTGTATAATATCTAAATCCACAGTATATATTGTTTATATATTGTGGATTTAGATAGTATTTATACACTGTATACGTAAGTTGAATATCTAAGTAATAAATATCGATACGTGTGTCTCATATACTCATATATATATAATATATATATATATATAATTTATATATATATATATATATATATCTATATATATACACGTATATGTATAAAAACTAAATAAGTACAACATACAGCAAGCTCAACAACACCTTTCATTTAATAAGTACAGAAGGGGGAGCTAGCCCCCACGGTATACGTAATGCTTTCACGTGGAAAAGCAGGGAATTCCACTGAGCCACGCCCTTTTGGGGTCTGGATTATCCTTAGAGTCTCACTTTTCAGGTAACTGTTAGTTTATTCTGTTTAAAGGTATTATTCATTTATAAGGTCTGGCATTAGTGATAGGTTAAAAGGGTGTTGATCGGGTATAAGAACACTCGCCGGAATATTCAGGAGAAATTAAAATATTTCTATATTAACAGTCAATATAGTAAAGGAATTAGGGACTTTTCTAGGGGAATCTTAAGATGAATAAGAAGTTAAAAACTACGAATCGTCGACATTTTAGAAAAGTAATTAAGTATGTAATATCATATTAATAATCAATAAGAAATAAGCAGAACTCCTGGCCATAGCTTATTCTAAGAGAAACCAACACTGACATGCACCTTCACAGAAATATTCATTTCATTAAGAACGTATATGGAAACTTAGGTTGATAAGCACATAAAACATTTAAAAACAAATATATGAAAATGTACAGTTAATTATGATGCGTGTGTTTGTGTGTGTTTTTACATTATGTGGGGGCAACCTCATCCCAAAATACGTCATGAATTTCGGCAAATATATATATACATATACATATACATATATATATATTATATATATATATATATATATATATATATATATATATATGTATTTGTGTGTGTGTGTATGTACGCATATTTACAAATATAAATATCTCTATACGTTATCTATAAAAGTACTAAACAAGCAGTCACCTAGATAATATAAATACACTTACACAATGTTTCTAAAGAAGTTTAAAATCTCAAGAAAAAAACTCCAACGAAGGACATAATAATATACCAAACAAATTAATATTCTATATGAAAAGAGTAACACAATAAAATAAACAAACAAAGATTTAATCAGTAAAACGTTACACAATTAAATAACAAAATAACCGAATCACGTACATACACATCACCTCACCCTTATGTCGAAAGTTGAACCCCTAAGAAATACCAACTAAAAAAAAAACGTTAAATTTAAACACAAAAAAGCCGTGATCTGACCTCCAGCTTACTCAGGACGCCTGCAAGATTTTCCCCTCAAGCATAAGTTGTAAACGTTATATTCCTAACTTAACGTAAATTAAAACGTGCTAAAATCTACGGTCAAATATATCCTAGTTTCTCCAACGAATATATTGAAATAAATACGCTATATCTTATTAGAAATAATTGTTCTGTACAGTTTAGCATGCACATTATTTATTCTTAACATTTTCATTCTAATAAATAAATAAAAAATATCCTATCCTGCAATTCTTGTATCTTTAGCTCAACTCGAAACACCTTCTTCAGACCTTTCCTAACCCCCAACAAGAACAACAACAACAAAAAAAGTAATTTGTAGGCTTACTCCCAGAGTAGAAACAAAAAAAAACATTCCCACATATACCGACATCTTCCACCTCTTCCAGAATCTAAAGAACCACAAAAGTCTTGGAAACAAGAACTCGGGAACCGGATCAATAATTCAAAATTGAAATGTCAAATACCACAAGGGTCTGCTCGCCCTGGGTACCCCGCCCCTCCCCCTCACATGGCTGGGGAGCTTCTCCCCCCACCCTTTAACCCTTACCTCATCGGCTTTCGAACCGAAAGTTTGTTGGAGTAGCAGGAAAAGAGAGAGAGACAAAGAGAGGGGGAAAAGGAACAGAAAAGGGAAAGGAGGAGAAGTAAAGTGAAAAAGCGAACAGAAGGGAAGGTGGAGAAGGAAGTGAGAGAATTGAAAACAGGGAGAGAAAATAAGCAAGTGGGAAGAAAAAAAAAAGGGAGGAGAGAGATGGAATGAAAGACAAGAGAACCGAAGAAACAGATGCAGTGGTCGAAAGTAAAATAGAAGAGAACAAGACAACACCAAAAACGGAAGAAAAATCGCAAAGGAGAAAGAGAAACGAAAAACAACAAAAGGAGTGAATGGAAGGGGATGGAAGGGAGAAAATGAGGATAATGGCGAAAAAGGAGAGAATATAGAAGAGGAAGAGGCAAAATAAGAAGGAAGGGAGGTGGGAAAAAAGTAGAGAGGAAGGGGAAAAAAGAATAGAGGAATGAAGAGAAAAATAAAGGTAGGGGAGGGAAATGGAAAGTAAATGTAGGGAAGGAGAGGGGAAATAAAGACAAAAGGAAAGGGAGGAAGTAAGGATAGGACGATAAAGGGGGAATTAAAGTATAAAGTATGGAATGGAATGCAAATACAATTAAAGATGAAAGGTAAATATTTATATGCATGGGAAAGGGAAGGGTAGAAAATATGTGATGAGAGAGGAGACTGCGGAGGAAAAGGAAGAGAGAGAGAGAGAGAGAGAGAGAGAGAGAACTAGCTCAGGCCTAAACCAAAGTCTTCCCTGGCTCCCCCCCCTCCCCCTCCCCCCTTATCTCTAAGGAATGTTGAATCAATTCATTTGTAGAAAACCTCCCTCAACGGGCAATGAATGGGTTTAATTAAGGGAAGGGGGGAATGAATGGAGGGGGGGGCGGGTAGGAGGGAGGGTGGGGGAGAATTAGATGGGTGGAGTGGAGGGGATTAGTACTTGGGATATGACAAACACTGATGAAAGCGACGGATGTATACAAGTCGTAAGGAGTGGCTCACTGTTGGTATATTTCGCTTTTTCATTTATTTGTAGCTCAATATGATTTTTTCTACTGAATTAAATAGCAATGATCTTTATTCAAATCACAAAGTAATTATTTCACTGAAAATGATATGTGATTTCTAATTAATAGATGGGTATCAATTGTGTGTATACGTATAGCCTATTACTAAATGTGTGTATACATATATTATATATAATATATATATATATATATATATATATATATATATATATATATATATATGTATAACTGAATCACGAAAGTTAGGAACGTGATAAATCCATAAATAAAGATAAATGCCACGAAGGAAAAATAAACGAAGGAGTCTGCAAGATCTTTCGACTTAAAAGTCCTTTACTGAAGCAGATATCTGCTTCAGTAAAGGACTTTTAAGTCGAAAGATCTTGCAGACTCCTTCGTTTATTTTTCCTTCGTGGCATTTATCTTTATATATATATATATATATATATATATATATATATATATATATATGTGTGTGTGTGTGTGTGTGTGTGTGTGTGTGTGTGGTTTGTGTATGTACATTATGTGTGTACGTGTCTGTGTATATTTGTATATTTTTGTATACACAGAAAAACAGTTATACAAGTACATAAACATTAACAGCATAATACCCAAGTCATCCAAAATCATTTAAGCCGATTTCAAAATGCCATAAATAGAGGAGACAAGAGTCGTTAAAAAATGAGAGAGAGAGAGATGAAGTGAGATGAGCCAGCGGGAGAGGAGAGAGAGAGAGAGATAAAGTCCTTTGTCGCCAAAGTCAATATGTCATCGAACATGGAAGAAGATCAACGGAGATCATAAATCAAAAAAGTCTCACTCGTCGATAGGACGGAGGAAAAGAGGAGAGAGAGAGAGAGAGAGAGAGAGAGAGAGAGAGAGAGAGAGAGAGAGAGAGAGAGAGTTCTGGGGGGAAATAAGACCATTTTTCCCGGGGAAATCTCTTCAAAGATGAGGCACAGTGATTTTCTCCAGGAAATAAAACAATTTTTCGCCCTGGAATTTTTTTTTCTTTTTATAACACATAAATGATTTTCTAGGGTGAGGCACAAAATGGTCTGGGTGATTGTTTTTCTTATTTGAGATAAAGAAATACATTATTTGTATTAATACTAAAAGTTATTTTTTTATTTTAATCTTAAATTAATACATAAAACTAAAAATAAAAAATAAGTCTAGGTAACTTTTCATCATAACTGAAATAAAGAATTAGAATATCTGCCTTAATACTACACTTTTTTTTGCTTATTTGAACATTTCATAATTTCCTAATATTGACACACAAATGCTAGCAATAAAGACAATTATAAAAATATTGTAAATAAATACAAGCAACAACAAAAAAATGGTTTGGTTGTTTTTTCCTTATTTGAAATAAAGAAATATTATATTTACTTTAATATTGCAAGGATTTTTTTTTTTTTTTTTTTTTTTTTTTTTTTGCTTATTTAAGTTTTTGAGATTTTACAACAAGCTTACTCGGGACACGAGCAAGATTTTCCCCCGACCCATAACTTGTAAACATTATATTCCTAACTTTTAACGTAAATTAAAACGTTCTAAAATCTACGGTCAAACAGAGCCTTGTTTCACCAACGATAATTAAAATAAATACGCTATATTTTATTAGAAATAATTTGTCTGTACTGTTTAACATGCACATTATTCATTTTTTTATATTTTCATTCTAATAAATAAATCATGAATATCCTATCCTAAAATTCCTGGATCTTTAACTCAACGCGAAACACTTTTTCTGACCTTTTTAGGCTCGACCATAGACCTTTCCAACCGCCCCCCCCCCCCCCCCCCCACAAGAACAACATCAACAACAACAAATTAGTTTGTAGGCTTACGCCCCGAGTAAGTGGTAATTACAGCAATGGCTAAAAATAAAAGTAACTAATATGCAAGTAAAAAGGGGAATAATAACAGTAATCATGTTCTTGCACAGTAACGCAATGCTAATCTCAAATTGCAAAGAGGGGTATTATGATTAACTGAAGTAATTTCCTTTAAAAGGGTCGAGAAATAATACCGGTTAAAAGAGAAGATGTAAAAGATATAAGTAATAAATGCTCATTATTTGATGATGATTAAAAGTTGGTATATAAAACTAGAAGAAAGTAAACACGACTGGGGAAAGAAATAAATATCGAACGACTTCGAAAACAATTCCGGCTTTAAAAACCACCGAAGGCTAAAAAAAGAAAAGGTGTGAATCCGACCTCCGCTTACTCGGACATGTCCGAGATTAAAAAAACAAAAACATGCTAAAATCTATGGTCAAATACAGCCTTGTTTATTTATATATACTACATATATATATATATATATATATAATATATATATATATATATATATATATATATATATATATATATATGACTGGTAAAAATGTTCTGTAACAACAGAATTCCATCTAATAAAAGGAGCCCATAAAAAAAAAAAAACACCAAAATGTAGAGAGAAAGTACTATATTTCAGAGACTGCTGTCTCTGAAGAGAGAGACAGCAGTCTCTGAAATATAGTAACTTTTCTCTCTACATTTTTGTGTTTTTTATGGGCTCCTTTTATTAGATATATATATATATATATATATATATATATATATATATATGTGTGTGTGTGTGTGTGTGTGTGTGTGTGTGTGTGGTGTGTGTGTGTGTGTGTGTAATATGAATAATTCAAATATTACGTAATATTTCATGACTTATGAAATTATCCAGGTTCCAATCCCCCCCCCCCCCCCCTCCCCGCACCCTCTCTCTCTCTCTCTCTTCCTCTCTCTCTCTCTCTCTCTCTCTATCTCTCTCCCTTCTCTCACACTTGTCAGAGTATGCGAGGCAGCATTATTAAAGGGCAATAATTACTCGTCTTTTCTCATCACCAAAGTGTATAATTAGAGGAACTCCCCTCGTAGCTGACGGACTCACTCTTGGTTCACCGTAAAGATTAAACAAATACAGTAAACAAATGAGATAAACAAATACAGGTACTGGGGTAAAAAAATAAAAATAAAAAACATAGATCAAACAATACTCGGTAATTACCGAGTCAGGAGCACACCTTACTACGTGCGACGTAACGACGAATATACAAAATTCTAATCTTCTTTTACAATGTTTTTGTTTTTATTATTATTATTTGTTTATGCAGCCATTTCCGACTAAGTCCAATCGGCTGTATATGTTTTTGTTAATCTTTTGTTCCTCACGGACGGCGTCAACCCAAATCGCATGTAAGACGAATATGAATATTTCAATATCTTTTTATTTTTCATGTTTCATTACAGAATATTTCACGTCTTCTGTAAACCCTGCTTGCGGATTACAGAACGTAATAAAAGAAAAAAAAGCATTCGGGTTTCAGAACGTAAAAAAAAAAAAAAAGGGGGGTGGCTTTCGGATTACAAAAAAAAAAAAAAAAAAAATAATCCAGATTACAGACCGTAAAATAAATATTCTTCTGGATTACAGAATGTAAAATAAATATTCTTCTGGATTACAGAACGTAAAAATAAATATTCTTCTGGATTACAGAATGTAAAATAAATATTCTTCTGGATTACAGAACGTAAAAAAAAAATCCGGATTACGGAACGTTAAAAAAAAACTCCAGGGTTACAGTAAGTAAAAATAATTCCAGATTAAGACCATAAAAACAAAATTTCCCCATCACAGAACGTTAAAATAAACTTCCGGATTACAGAACGTATAAAAAAAACTCCGGAGTACAGAACGTAAAAAAAAAACTCTGGGTTAAAGAACGTAAAATAACCCACCGGATTACATACAGTAAAAAATAAACAAATAAATAAAAACTTCCGGATTACAGAACTTTAAAAAAAAAACTTCCGGATTACAGGCCTTAAAAAAAAAAAAAAAAAAAAAAAAACTACCGGATTGCAGAACGCACCAAAAAAAAAAAAGTATCTCTTATGAGATCAGTGATGAACGGAATTAAAGCCATTTCATGTTAATGATCACCCATACGGTGCAAAGTGCGTGAAATCCGTATGCTTGCAGGAAGCAGGAATTTGGACGGCTGGAGTAAACTTTGGTGGGAGGTGGGGGCGGGGGGGGGGGGGGGAGAGAGAGTAGTATGTATAAAAGA
>NC_087211.1:65744232-65799232 GCF_015104395.2 Macrobrachium nipponense | reverse complement strand
GTACAGTCTAATTCATTTGACAAGACAAAGTGATTTGAGGTTAGCTCTGGATGAGGAGGAAAATGGTCCAACCACTGAGGAGAGAGAGAGAGAGAGATATGAGAGAGGAGAGAGAGGAGAGAGAGAGAGAGAGAGAGAGAGAGAGAGAGAGACCCCCTTTTCCCAGCAGTTTCCCTTTATAGAAAAATATTACAATTGCAAAATAATGTAAATCATTGTGTGTTCTACCAAAGAACCCAGGGATCCTTCATTCATTGTTGGTGTGCCACAATAAAAGATGGATCATGTGTTGCACTGCACATTACTGTTGATGGTGAAAATAGGTCTTTTTAAAACCTAGACTTAATGGTAAACCAGAATGGAATCATTATTTTCTATTTTGGGAATTCACAGGCAGATACAAAGTATCCTCTAGTCTCATATCTGAATCAGAATGTTGAAATAAAATATAGTTGAAAATAAAAGAAAGACAAAAATAAGAGCTATGTCCATATAACACATTTTAAGCATGACTCCATTTTGTTTATTTATTTCAAACGATTTTAAAGAAAAAAGTCAATACAAAAAAAAACAATATTAGGTCAACGCCAAAATTAGCTGCTGACACAGAAACACATTCAGTTCTGCTGTATGAGTAAACCAATAAGCAGATAAAATAATGATGCAGTTTTGTTTTAGGTTAATATTATAAAGAATAGTGGCATTATTAATAAAACATGCAAAATAAATGGGAAGATGATATACGGTAGGGCAAATAAAAAAAGAAAAATTCTTCAGCGGGAGACATTGTTTTGCTTATTTAGTATAATTTAAACAACCATACACATTTAAACACACACACACACACACACACACACACACATATATAGTATATATATATATATATATATATATATATATAATAGTATATATCTATACATATATATATATATATAGGATATATATATATATATATATATATATAATATATATATATATATATATATATGTATAGATACATGTATGTAAACTAGTGTATTTGTCTGCTCGTGTGTGTATTTGGTATACCACCAACCTTTCAAAAGCCAAAATCTCCCTAAAATAAAAACCCCAAAGTAAAAAAAAAATTTTTAAATCAAGACAAAAATAACACGACTACACAGACCATCACGGACGATCCGTAGTACATAATTCAGAGCGAAGAGACGATCGAGTGTTTAAAATGGTGCTCTAATTAACTCGGTGCATATTTACCCTTCGCGTTATACTCTCAATATTTGTTTCTCTTTTATTTTCCTTAATATTCATCTTCGTTTATGAGTTTCCACCGACTGCGTGGTGGAATTTCCCCTTCTGTAAATAGCAGTCGGTGGAATAAAGGCTAGTGGAATGAAGTAGGGCTTCTGTTTTCATAATCTCGATGCGCTGATTTGATTTGATTTGATTTGGCTCTCTCTCTCTCTCTCTCTCTCTCTCTCTCTCTCTCTCTCTCTCTCTCTCTCTCAAGTGTGCCCTAACTCGATTAGGTTACTCCCTTTTCTATCATTCTATCCCAGTTCACTTTTGAACTCCAACATCGTCTTCAGCTTTCTTTATTTTGATATACATATGCTTCAAATTTTATGTCTCTCTCTCTCTCTCTCTCTCTCTCTCTCTCTATTTAAGCTCCAACTCAATCGGCATGGGTTCCATGTCTGTTTTTCTACGCCAAACCGTTAACTCTAAAATCATCTCCTACTCTGTATTCAACTCTCTCTCTCTCTGTGTGTGTGTGTGTGTGTGTGTGTGCGTGTGTGTTTACCCTCTCTTTTTTTTGGAAACACGATGCTCCCGACCCAGGTAGACTAGGCTCTCTCTCTCTCTCTCTCCTCTCTCTCACACACACACACACGTACATACATACACACCAGTAACTTATTAATTCAGGTAGCTCACTCTTTTTGGAAGCATTATATCCTAAGTAAGCTCCCTCTCTCTCTCTCTCTCTCTCTCTCTCCTCTCTCTCCTCTCTCTCTCTCTCTCTCATTTAGGGCTATCCTCTTTTATTTACCAAGGTAAATTTTTAACCCAGCACTTACCCTATAACGTTACCAGGTAATGAAAACTTAACGATACACCCCCCAGACACGACCGTTATTAAAGGGAGGTTGAACACATAACAGGGAGTAATACCTGTACACAACGGGTTTGGGCAAATAGTGCAACGACTACGTTTCCTGATGAGCAATAGGCCTAATCTAAAAAAAAAAAAAAATATTTAATGATAAAAGAGGAAGCAGGCTGGTGGTTTGCCTTTGACTGGTGAAAAATTTTATATTTCAGATTTATAATAGAAATTTTCTTTTCTTTTTATACTGCCTCGGTCTAAAGTTTTAGACTAAACAGGCCTTTGGCAGCTTATGGCAGCGCAGGTTCCTGTTCCTGGGATACCACGGACTTGAACAATTTGATGAAAATTTGCATATTTCGGGATTATAAAAAAAATAGAAGACATTATTTGTTTTTTAGATTGCTAGCTTAGCGTACATTTGAGTCTCATCGATTTTGATTAAGCAGGCCTTATGCCAGCGCGGACATTTGTTCCTGGAGCACCCCGTGACTTGAACAATTAGATGAAAATATTTATATTTCTGAATAATAATAATAATAATAATAATAATAATAATAATAATAATAATAATAATAATAATAATCAATATTATCATTAGTAATAATACAAATATTATTAGTAGTAGTAATGATACCAACATAATTACGGTGATAAGCAGAACAAATTACAGCTAATAACCCTCCACGAACATGATAATAACACCGTTCTTCATCAACGAACAAAGAGATTCCCCCAAAATAGCTTAACGTTCCTTACACAATGGTCTAATAAATATACTAGACTTGCCGGGAACCCTTCACCCATAGAGAGAGAGAGAGAGAGAGAGAGAGAGAGAGAGAGACCTCCTAGTAAACCGAGTTTGGAAGTTACCACCACAAGAGAGGGAGAGAGAGAGAGAGAATATAGTACTATCATTGGGAGATTTGATTAAGGAATTTACTAGTACTATCCACTCAGAGAGAGAGAGAGAGAGAGAGAGAGAGAGAGAGAGAGAGACCCTAGCACACTAAATTCGGAAGTTACTACCAGAAGAGAGAGAAGACAGCGAGAGAGAAAGAGAAAGAGAAAGAAAGAGAGAAAGAGAAAGAAAGAGAGAGAGAGACCGAGAGAAATATAGTACTATCACTGAGAAATTGCTACTTGCAAGCCATTTGATTTAGGAATTTACTATATAGTACTATCCACTACGAAATAAGGAGCATACAACCCACCAGAATTAGAATACTATCAGAGAGAGAGAGAGAGAGAGAGAGAGAGAGAGAGAGAGAGAGAGAGAGAGAGAGAGCAGAGGAAACAAACGCGCCCAACTTGAATGTATGGTCGATTACCTTCACAATGTCTGGATTTAATCAAACGCTTAACAAGACCATCTGTACCGGGGAAAGCTCTGATGAGCGTTGTAGCACACAACTTAAATATCTCTCTCTCTCTCTCTCTCTCTCTCTCTCTCTCAGGGATACCACTTTATACGTAACGGTGTGAATCCATGCCTATATGCAGTACATATATAATTACGTATATAAAACACGACAATTTCCAAATGAGCAGTGTATATATATATATATATATATATATATATATATATTCTATATATATATATATATATATATATATATATATATATTATAATTATTCGATGCTTTAAAGAGGCCAGCGCGACTTGAAATTCTGCCAATGTATGAATGTATGTACTACCACGATCCTCTATCAAAAACCAAACCGCAACAAGTAACGAAATACTCCCCCAACGAAAAGAAAGAGGTAAACAAGCACACAATAGCCTTATATAAAATGTTTCGCGCCCATTTTGGAGCAAAACCCTCGCAGGACACGAAACAAAAGATTTCCCCGCCATAAATACTTGCTCCCGGTATTGTAATCTTAATCCCCCGGCTTCCCCAGAAATGTCCTTTTGTAGCAGCCTTCAACCTGGTTCAGAATCCTCCCCCAAACGATCCATTGTTAAAGAACCGTCTTTTCCTTTTACGCAAAACTGATTTCGAAATAGCCAGGGCATACCATTTCTTGTAAACCTATAGTCGCATGCGAGAGAGAGAGAGAGAGAGAGAGAGAGAGAGAGAGAGAGAGAGAGAGGATGATGCGCTTCAACTCATTACAAATGCACTATCTTCTCTTGGAAATTATATTTAAGATACAATAATGATATTCAAACCTCAAATTAAACGTGCAGCAGAGGCTATAAGTGGCTCTGTAATCCCAAATAGGGCGACCCCTTCGAACACTGCCTTTGAACACTTGAATAAATCAACAAATAAGTATGGGAGAACCCTATCAAGGAGATTAAGAGCAATAACTTGTTTACAGACATAATCGGATTAGAAAGTTTCTCCCCTGAAGAAGGGATGGAGAGAGAGGCGGCTCCCCTCCTCTCTATTTGCCGCCAAATCCTCTCTTTCATATATATAGGTGATGATGGAGGAGGGTCGGTGGTACAATACCACCTCACAGAGCGCCCTTTAACGCGCATTCAAATTTCAATTTACTGGGGTTCGTTTCTCCCCATTTGCTTTTGTTGAATATCCACAACTCTTCAAGACCTCGTTAAGGGAAGGGAACGTTACTTTTGATAATCCGTGAACGCGTAAAACAAAGGAATCTATATACCTAGGCCTACATATAGTCTGTGCATTTATGGTAAAAGGTAAATGTGTTCTCTTGTAAAACTGTCTGAGTCCACCACTTTTTAAAAGGAGGGAGCAGTGATAACATAAGGGCTTAACATATCAGCCCACTGGTGGAACACACTAAACAGGAGTAAATAATACTTTGCAATAGCGGGTTTTTGTGTTGCAGATGACATCAACCATTCAGTCATTCATTTAACAACTACAGCTACAAGATTCACGTGGCCAATCCTTTAAGCTGTTCCTCCCCCCGCCCCCCCCCCCCCCCCCCCCCCCCCCCCCCCACCCACCCCCACCCGGGTTTTTCCTCGGTCTAAAAGCAGGTCGGAAAAATTCAAGTAGAGTAGGCCTTTATGCCGTTAAATAGACTGTACCTGTGTTAACCTTAAGTAATTTTGTGGTAGTTCGACTTCGTAAAAAGCTGAGAATGCCACATCCCAAAACATTAAACATTCGTTAAGGACCTTACGAAGCATGTGTACACTGAAATATTATGTACGTTTCATGTGTGTAAAAGAGCCATATCTCCAACTATACTCTGTTTATTTCCATCTATCCATCCGCCTGTGGTGGTCGCGCATGGTTACACTGCGTCCCGGGCTTTAAATAGTTACGCTATGTGTAAGTTTTAGGTAAATAAAGGATATCTGGGTGTACATTTGCAACTGAAAAGTGTTTTGATAATTTACTGTATGCTAATTACACCGTTCATATTCGAAATAGGATATTATTTAAAGCCCGGGATGCAGTGTTACCATGTGCAAACACCACAGGCGGATGGACAGATAGAGTATAGGCCTAGCTCGAGAAACTGGAAATCTACCATTTGTAGGTTACCATTTGTAGGTTACCATTGGTAAAGACGCAGACCAATTACCTCAATTTACCTGTTCCCTCGCTATCCCTTCAAAACCACATGAAGAAACCTTGCTCCCACCGACAGTTAATCTCTTTCTCCCCATTGTGGTTGTTCCAATTAATAGTAGTATATTACAAACGTGCGCAAATAAATCCCTTACTGTATAAAATAATACAACGGTACATCCTGGTATAGCCTAGGAGTCTGGATAAAAAATTAATTGTTGGTGGTATACAATACTAGAACACTTAAATATAACAATGGCAAAATACTAGGTACGATTTCCATCATGTTAATGCAAAAGTATGGCTTTCCATTTAGCTAATTTAATGTTGCAATTAATAATGATATGTTAGTAAATAAAATGTTGAGTAATTCGGGTAATGTATGGGAATGAGGTAAAAGAATAAATAATCTTTCGCAATACGGTCTCGCTAAAACGCATTTATAGCCTTGCCACGGCTTGTCGGTGTCGTCGGAATACAAAACTTTAAAAATTTACAACGAATTTTTCGTTGTTTAAGAACCAAAATGCTAAGTTAGGCCCCCGAGTTTTACAGTGAATTTTCCAACTTATTTAACACGATTTTTTCGTTGTTAAGACCAAATGCTAATGTAGGCCACCAGAGTGTTTTACAGTGAATTTTCCAACTTATTTAACATGTTATTTCAGCATCAAAGTATTGGCTTTGGCTTTTACGTTGCATGGAACCAGTGGTTATTCAGCAACGGGACCAATGGCTTTACGTGACTTCCGAACCACGTCGAGAGTGAACTTCTATCACCAGAAATACACATCTCTCACTCCTCAATGGAATGGCCGAGAATCGAACCCGCGACCACCGAGGTGGAACGCTAATACCATACCAACCATGCCGCTGAGGCGCTTATCAAAGTTTTGGCCATGGTTTCAAATACTTACAGACTGGAGAGTAGGCTATAGGCCTATGCTATCTTACCAAAAATCGTTAGCCTAGCTACACCAAGACCAGGGCAAGTCTGCCTTGGATAAGCAGAGAATATTTGGTGGTAAAATTCCCTACTTAGACAAATGATTGTCTTAAAAATCTACAGAATTCTTCATGACGTACTTACCCCATTCCAACAAATCATGAGTCGAACACCATACCGGAATCAAATCGCATTAGACGTGACGTTTGTCTTATCATCTCTAACCCGGCTTAATTTCGCATCACTTCACTTTCCACCTCAACACAACGAAATAACAGCGAACCAACCGGTTATTTAGCCGTTGCCGAACAGCACGTTACCTCGTTACTGACATGTGCGAATTGAGATCATTCAACAACTGGTCAATTTTATGTAGTAGTTTAACGTCATAGAAACCCTGGTGTAAGTAGCGTTCACTACAACAGCAAAACGAATTACTTTCACTGAATTTACGTTTTTCTCTCGATATCCTTCCTTCTTTTCGCTATCTTTAGCAGTCATATAATCCAAATTACTTTTTATCGAGGTCGAACAAATAACGTTAACCATATAAAGACAAATTAAACGTATTACAGCAGATCGTTTATATGACAGAAAAAGGAGAGATTGTTCATTACACCATCAATGCAATTGTTGATGATCGTGCAAAAAAGAGAGAAAAAGGTTGTCCATGATAGATCCTGGATGCTGCACTTTATTCCTTTGAACGTTCGTTGTATGGAAACCCTAGCTTTTTCTGCCTTCTATGTTTATAATTTCTTTATGTTTCACACGCACTCACACACATCACACAGTCTATGTGTAATTAACATTTAACTAACAGACATTAGACGATACAATGCTGAGCAAATATCTAGACATGATACAGATACAATATCATTGCAAACTTACTTATACTGCCGTCATTATTTGACCGAATTAGTACTCTCGTTTATATTTAATCATTATTCAATATTAATAGAGCGCTGGCGCACGAGAATACATGTATCATACACCCCAATCTCAATGCCTCTTGAAGCGAGAGGCTACAGCTGATTGCAAAGATCTCGGAAAGAAATTAGGCCTACACCTCTCTCATTAATTCAAACCGCAAGAGACCTGAACTACGCCGAATGGGATATGAAGGCGCCCAAAACGAATTCAAAACCGAAGTTACGGGGAACTTCGGGGAAGATCCCTCCCCTGAGGGAATATTACCATAACAAAGTTTGGATTTGAAGGAAGGGGGCTCTAGGTTCCCGCCCATGCAACAGTGCGCGCCGAGCATGAAGCACGCGAGCGCACCGGAGCGCACAAACAAACCGCCCCGTATTAATACAGCCGGTTGATATTAGTCACTATGCAAATTTGCAAAGTATACTATGTAGCGTTTGGATATTACTATGCTATCTATAACGCTGACCATGTTCGGTGTTCGCTTACACTATTGACTCCGTAAACTACGTGACTAGAATAAACGCGTTGGTGTTTATTCACTGTAATGGAAAATTAATTCTGATGGGGTGATACCTTGCATAGAGCGTATATACATATTATATATATATATATATATAATATATATATATATATATAGATATATATATATATATATATATATTATATATATATATATTATTATATTCATATATTATATATATATATATATATATATATATTAATATATTAATATATTATATATATATATATTTGTGTGTGTGTGCGCGCGCGCGCGTTAATTGGTTTAGCAGTCTTGTCTCTCCCTCTTGTATGACCAGAATAATTTTTTTCAGACTCTCTCTCTCTCTCTCTCTCTCTCTCTCTCTCTCTCATTTGAACAAAGCTTTTCAGAGCAGAGCTGTAAAATTTAAGACCTAACATAGTACGAATCGTATTTTTAGGACGTAAATATGCAGTTAAGATTATTCATATCTATTACTGCTGTTAAACCTTCTAAAATTTTATCTTTAGACAACACCGAGACAGCAGTAGTAAATTCATTATCGTCCTTATTCATTATTATTAAATTATTAATTACAGTGCTGGATCAATCAGCCATCTTGTCACGAGATACTAACTGCCACCTTTACCACAAATATGGCTTTGCCGCGGTCTGCGTCCAACGTTCATACACTGTGATCCGAAGTTCCTAAAGGCTCACTGTGGAATCATCTCATACGAATTCTGTAGAAGATTCCGTTGTATTACAGTCTCGTTAGTGTCAGCATTTCCCGCGTCATAATCTGAATTAAGGAGCATAATGACGTCTGATGGCGCCTTTCCACAAAGCCAGCATTCGGATACAGGAAGTCTCGACTGACTTCATTTCCCACGAATTCTAATGCTCGACTTTATTTCCCAAGAATTCTAATGTCCTCGATTTCCATTGTTGCCGTTTGTAGGATTAAGTAGGCCTAATATTATAGCTGACTCTTGCTGTTTCCATTGTATGTATATAACTACAGATGCGAATGTGGTGCGGACTGCGGAGCCAGTATTCCTATCTTAAACCTTTATTAATACAATATACCGCTTTTTTTTCGTGTAGATTGTGATGCATCGGTTACATACTTCATCTGGTTACCTGATTAGGCTTAGATCTATTACGTTCTCTAATCAAACTGTCATTTTGAATATTACCACACGTTATTTCGGTCTTTGAAGTGTTAAACTATATATAAACGTCTAAACTCTTCCCGCATCATTCTAATTACGCGAAATAGCTATTACCTTCACATACTAAATTCTAATGAAACGGAAAGAAAACCACCACCAAAAAGGAAAAGGCACAATCGTTAAGCCAGGATGTCTGGGGTCTGGGGAATATTTAGTACCTCCCTATAGTGATAACAGTGCCATCTGGCCTCTGGTTATAGTACGACCTGCATCACCGTTTACCCTATCTTCTCTTCCTCTTCTCCTTCTTCTTCTTCTTATTCTTCTTCTTCTCCTTCTTCTTCTTCTTCTTCTTCTTCTTCTTCTTTTCAGGTTACGATTATTACCATGGCTGCTTTATTTGCAATAACCACAAACTTAATGTTATCAGAATGAATATAAACATTTCATTTCCACTAAATCCTACATATAAATCAGTATTCAACTCCTTTCTGTGCAGTCCCTTTGGTTTTAGTAATTCTTATTATATCATCCCTTTCTGTTTTATAAAATTTACGTACATTTTTCCTTTATTCTTTTGTGAATGAATCCGATTATCAGTCCGTACTTTCAGTTCATTGTTATTACAATCCTTTAATACTTTAGGGTCTGTTCTTTACCGCAGAGAATAATCCGATTTACTTCAAAATATCTCTCTATTCGCTAATTGGTATACATTGTTTTTCGTCTTTTTGTTGTATCTGTATGTTTTCATTTGTAAGACTAACTTAGATATTGAGAGCTACAAGGCAATTTTAGTGTGGTGTGTGTGTGTGTGTGTGTGTGTGTGTGTGTGTGTGTGTACAGCCTAGCCAAATCTCAATGTTATATAATCCCATCAGCAGCCGAAATGAAGCCATTCCAACATCAAAACATTATATGCATCGGTGATCGGGAGTACCTCCAACTTAACGAGTTTCCAACCGTTTGAACACACGCCATTGCTTGCTCACTCGGCTGGATTTGCTTGTGATGTTGCTCGCGTTGTTGCTTCCTCAGTCGAAGAAGGTGGGTGGACTTAGGCTTTCGCTGGTTCTCTTGTGTTTGCTTAAGATGCGGTTGTGATGCATACTATGTTAAGCGTGAATTATGAATCAGTAATGAAAGGGGGAATTACATACATAAATACTCCCATCTTACTACTACATGTGTGTACGTGTGTGTGTTTTAAGGTACTGTGCTATGATGGTGAGAGTGGGGCTATTTCGGTTCCAGCTAAATACGTCTGTGATGGCCACGCACCTCAGGAAAAAAAATGAAAATAATAATTAGAAATATATAAAGATTAATTAATCAAATAATAATAACGATAATGAATCAGTAAATATATATAAAATAATTAAATGTTTAAACATTTAGTTTCATTCTTCATGGGAATGGATAAAAGATGTTGAGTATATAAAGTGAATAGATGTGGTATAATTAACAGAATATTTTTGCAACTTCATCCGTAATTTTTACAGCAGATTTTTATTCATTTCAATTTGATAAAGTAAAATAAAACAGGAGATATTAGCCAGAAAAAAATTTGGCAACTCCTTCTATGATTGCATACATCAGACTCCAGCGAAATCCCAATTAGTATTGCATAAAGTATTGCATGGCAAGGCAGTGCCATCTTTTGCCGGCAGCCATCGAAAGGTGCTCAATTATATCAAACAAATAATAATAAATCCAACCACTGCCCCCTCCCCACCCCTTCCCCCCACCCAACAGTCAGGATACTCTTTGCTTGTCCATAAATGAGAGGGTCCCCTAAGGAGACCTCCCTAGGGGCCTGGACACCCTAAATCCGCCCCTGCAGATATGTGCATGTATGAACTAAAAGTCTAAAATACCCGTATGGACTGTACTCGGTTTTTTTCCATCTGTCCACCCGCCTGTGGTGTTTGCGTATGGTAACACTGCGTCCCGGGCTTTAGATAGTTACATTCAGCAATAATAACAATATCCTATTTCGAATATTAACGGTGTGATTCGCATGCAGTACATTATTAAAACACTTTTCAGTTGCAAATGTACACCCAGATATCCTTTTATTTACCTAAAACTTACACATAGCAAACTTATCTAAAGCCCGGGACGCATATTTCCCAAGTCTGGAAGAGTATAAGGATGGGGAAAATTAGGACCAATCAAAGCACGTGGAGCTGATATATGACGTCACAAGCCCCGCCTTTTAGCTACACTCGACAACACTCGATCTCATAGCCATTACTGCCAGTCACAATGCCGAAGAAAAACTTCCCCATTTCACAGTTTACGGCTTGTATGACCTATACATTTTAGTCAAATATATCTAAACATAATGCAACAATAATTCAACAACAATATATTCTTCAAATGAGATAGATCGTGAAATATATTAGGCGTTATTGGCTTCTCCCTCTTGGTAATAGTGCTCAGTACCTCTTAATTCCTGCTCATAAGGTCGATATTTTCTGCATAAATAATATTTTCATCGCGAGTTGCTAAATTATATACTTAAAAATACGTGTTTAATGCCATTTTTGAAGAGATGCGATATCTCATGGGATGAATTAAACAATATACAGGATGGTAAAATTGCTGGTATGGTAAAAATTATGGTATATGACCTATAATTAGCACTACAGACTACAGACCGGAGCTTGTATGAAAATATTAGTATACTCATATACTGCCGTTATCCTTGGCTTTAATTAATACATGTTGAGTATTTGTATAAAATTTTCTGTTGAAAGAAAGATGGAAATAAAGTGTCATCCATTTTTATTTTAAAGCATATAGCAGTTTTAATATATTTATGCATCAATTCTGCTTTAGTTCAACTCAGTAAAAAGTCTACTGTAACCCCGCAAATATTCTGTACTCCTATAATTGCTAAAAGTATTACATACTAATGAAATACTCATTGTAATTTTTTGCACACAATGAATGACAAGTAGTATGAAGGGTTTGCTAAAAATATTGAATCAATTAAATAATTAGTGTTTTCTTTGTACACAATGAATTTTAAACAAACATCACGTAAGGGCTTGCTAAAAATATTCAATACTAATTTGTTATCCCTTTTTATTTGTCTGTACACAATGTATGAAAAGTAAAAAGCAAAAGCAAACAATATTCAATAACAAACTTTTTATATATTTGTACATAATGAATGGCAAGCACCAATCAGGTAAGGGCATCTGGAAGGTTTTATCAAAACGGAATCCACCTCAAAAAGGCAATTTTTTACTACAGCTTATCAAGTACACCTTGAAAAACAGCCTTACGCAGACGAACCACTGACAGGATGAGTTTGTCAAGTAACTATATTTGGTTACAGTAGGCTTACTCAGATCACCAAACAAACAATACCGTAGATTTCCTTAAGTGCACATTAGCTCTTGAAATAATTTAGTGAATGAAGCTGATACTGTGTCCCTGTAAATAGTAGGGACTATATCAGTCTGATTCCTGTTCATGGCCTAGTAATGACCAGTATATTGCTTTTATACAATGCACGGTAATGTGCATTACTACGAAACTGCATATGCCCGTAGATATCCGTAGTGTAAACCTACTCCCTCTCTCTATTTTCCCCCTACAGACAGGTCAGATACCATCATTTTTACCAATCTGTATATTGTTTGATTCGTCCCATGAGTTATCGTAACTCATTGTAAATGGCTTTAAACATGCATTTTCACGTCTATAATTTAGAAATTCGCGATGTGAAAATATTATGTACTAAGAGGGAGGAGCCAATAACGCATAATATCTTTCACGGTGTATCTCATTTGAAGAATATATTGTTGTTAAATTAGTGTTGCATTATGTTTAGATATAGCTGATTAAATGTATATGTCATACAAGCCGTAAACTGTGAAATTGAGAAGTAAGTATTTCTTCGGCATCGTGACTGCGGCAGTAATGGATACGGGACTGAGGAGAGAGCTTAAAGGCGTGGCTTGTGACGTCTGGGTCAGCTCCACGCGCTTTGATTGGTCCTAATTTTCTCTATCCCTATACTCTTCCAGACTTGGGAAATATGCGCCCGGGACGCAGTGTTACCATACACAAACACCACAGGCGGGTGGACAGATGAAAAAAAAAACAGTATAGTTCTGCTTGGTGGGGGAATGATTTAAATCAACCTCACCCTGACGTATCGAGCTAAAGTTTTTTAGTGTGTTTCAGCTCTGGTTTTAAGGTTTTTAGTGATATGCGTGTCCATAAAGGAAAGATGAAATGGAGGTCATTGTGGCCATTAAAACAAAATTTTGGATGGACTGAAAAACACCACATTTATGCCTTAATGTCCTATGAGGTAGGTTCATCATCCAATTGTTCAAATGTGAAGCACACCCTGAAAAGAACAGAAAATATTATGGTTTAAGATTACCAGTGACCACTTTGAAAATTAAAGAAATTCCTGGATTTTGCAGATTACGTAATTTATGATTGAATTAACATGCATCCAAACAAAATCGAAGGAAAACAGTTAAAGGTCATCATAAAAGGTTGTAACAAAATCTTAATGGCCAAACACTAGGTGATATGTCAACCTTGAACTGTTGTAGTGAAATAAATTCATTAAGTAGAAACCTGTTTTGATATTACAGAAAAACAGCGTTGATCAGCAGAGCTACGTATATTGATATCGATGTACTAAATCACTGGACAAGACTGACATATGACCAAGACTTTATTTCAAAACGTTTCTTATTACCATCATAAACTAATACTCGTCGTAGCTATAGATAAAATTCTACTTTCTACGGATATGAGTAGTGAATAAATTGAAAGCAGGAAAAAGTATTTATAAAAGCACAGGGAAATAATAGAAAACTTTCAAAGCAGAAACAGGGAGCCGTTCCAGGTCATTGTATCTCCAACTACTACTATCCCTTCGTAAACGTTAGCTCAACTTTAGTGATTATTCCTTCTTGTCTTATTTTGTAATTAAGATAGATATTAAGTTAGCTAATCCCGTAATCATATTTAGGCTAATTACCTATTGTGTTTGAATTATTTTGCCAACATATGGGAAGTAGCAGTAGTCCAGAAGTCTGCTGCCTACTGCCAAGTGCCAATGCTTTTCTACCCCCAAGCTTACCTACCTACTTAGTAGGGTATTGTACCTAACCAATAAAAGTAGATAGCCTAAATACCTAAGTTGTATAGGTGGTAAGGTTTTACAACTATAAGGTAACGCCATTTTAAAATTTAATTTTACTTTGCCCAAGCTTTGTGTGCACATTACAAGGTACCTAGGCTGCTTGGTGGGGAGTCCAAGAGAGGAATGGGGACCAAACCCCCTGGACAGGTTAGGACGTGGCGTCCGAGTGTGGGTTAGGTAAAGGTAAGTCTAGGTAGGTCATATTCTAGGTAGCTGAAATACTACCTATACCTTCTATAGTAGACCTATGAAATAGGCTAGACCTATTGTATCCCTGATCCTTTACTCTGCATTTGCCCCAAAATGCAAAATGAGAGAAGTAATGGAAGTAGGTATGTCATTTAGGCTAACATAAGGCACTGTGTCCCTACTTGGCTGGGAGGGTTTCAGCACCTCTGGACCCCCACCTAACCTAACTTAGGCTACTTTAGGTTAAATGACCGAACGGCGGACATAGTGGCCACCTTCCAGAAAGACGCTTTAATTAGTATGCCATTATTTCGTACTCATTTTGAAGAAAACACTTACTTCTAGAGGAACGTACAGATCTCGGTGTGCTGCCAGGATGGGCCACAACTCTTTACTGATGCTTATGGCAGCGAATTCAAATACTTTTTCGGGAAGGTGGCCATATTCCGGGATCGGTGGCCGCTATGTCACCGTTAGGTCATTTTCCCTTACCAGGATGGGTTTCTTTGCCCTTGAACCCTCCCCCTAACCTAGCCTTTGGCACTGTGAATTTAAATAGATAAAAAGATTGTAACTTCATGTAATCGAGCCGAGGGCACCTGGTCCTTACTGGAGTCGGGATTGGGGGACTTTCCCCCACAACATAACCAAGGTTACTAGGTCCTTATCTTGTGTGTGATGTCACTTTAAAAACTTGCAGTAAACCTTAACCTAATCATAATCAGAACTTGAAGAAGTATCATGGGGATGTTAGAATAAGTTAAATACATCTTTTATTTAACTTTTTTGGACATATTTTTAATTAGATTTTTATTTTTCAGAAATACCATGAAATTCCAAGTGGACATGGAGACAGCAAGAGAAATGTGGACCATAGCCAAAAAATAAAAAAGAAGTTCAATGCTAAAAACTACCTCCACCTCAAATTTAACAAAATATTAGATTCAGGTAAGTATTATGAAACATTCATTTCATGTATGGACAGACTAGTTGCATAGGATATACAGGCAGTCCCCGGTTCATTACGGTTCTGGGTTATGACATTCCGAGGTTATGACACTTTTCAAATATATTCATTAGAAATTATTTCCCAGGTTTATGCTGCATGTTCCGGGGTTACGATGCTTATAACGCCAATCTGATGGAACAAATATGGCTCCAAAACAGCAAAATGATATTAATCTAGTTTTTTTTATGAAAAACTCAAAAAAAGTTGTCTACACCATTTTCAATACACCCAAAGCATTACAATTAGGGTTTTCTAAGGATATTTGACAATTTTCGATGATGTTGCAGTGTACAACACAGCGTAGGAATGCAACCCCGTCATAAACCGTGGACCGCCTGTACTTTATTGCAAATGTGGTGTATATTGAACTTTATTCTTAAATAAATGTATATTTTCTTTTAGAGATGTTTAGTTAATTTATACGTAGCATATAAAAATCTTTTCTGATTTGTTGAAATTTTATTTTAATGAATTTAAAGCAGGGTAACATTGTCAAGTTTTCTGTATTCCAAAAGGTTCTATTCTGTTTTTTAAATTCCTTTCTTAGAAATTAAAATTTTTGATGCTCTATTATTGAACATTATTCCAAAGATGTGTCTTGCAGATTGCAGATGTCTGCTTCACTCCTGGTACTGTGACATGCCAGTGTTATTTTTTATTATTTTATTTTTTGGATCAGTATATATCTACTTCATTGCTGATATTAATCTTCTACTTCAGTTACTTTCCCTCTGGAAAAGATATTTGGGAGTGGGAAAGCAATGGTTTGTATTCTTTGAACTTATTGGAACCAATATACAGTAAACTAAAATATGCTAATCTGGTGATCTCTAATGGCAGTCATTCCTTTCAGACTGAGAGCCACCATGTAACAACCAGACTCAAGCAGTGAAAAGTGTACCTCGCCCTTACTGCACTCCTGGCAAAATATCCCCAGCAACAAGGCTACAAGACTAAAGGTATACCCGTAACCAATCAACACAAAGTCCAGAGCATATTTTGAAACAGGAAAGTCAGTGGCTAACTTATTCACCTGCCTTTCAGTCCTCCTCTCACCTTATATGGAGATCGATATTTTATCATATTAAAATTAAGAGGTACTGTTTGCTCAAGGTAAGTGGATGTTTCTTAATCAATTTGTGTGAATTGTAGACTAAACACCATTTTGAAATGCATTAATTACAGTAGAAAAAGTGAGAGAGAGAGAGAGATAGAATCGCATCTAAGATAAAAGATCTCGAGGGGGGTTTAAGGGAGTTGTAGCTCCAGGTAGAGCACACAAGGCAGAAAGGTGTGGTGAAAACTATTCAACTATTAACTCTATTAAAGGAAAAACCTCGCTTAAAAATATCTTTGGCTGTAAAGTCTGACACTCAACTGAGTGTGTTTGTTCTGGTTAGTTTTCCTGTTACTTAAATGAAAACATGAGTTTCAGGTAGGGGAAACTAACTCATTAAATCTTCCAGCCAATCATTGCGCAACTTTCAGCTCCTCACTCATTGAGCTTGCTAAGTAAATGAGATTGAATTCATAAGGCAACTGCATTCAATCATATGCATTACTTTATTAGGTTATTTTATAGACCACCTAGCCTAGATTCTTTACTCACTGCCTAATCTAACGTAAAGTGTTTCGTATGTAGGAAGGAGGAATGGGAACCCAATTCTAAGGAACATCAAGTCTTACTTGGTATCAGTTTTACAGAGATTGCTACTGTGTTTCTTAATGTTTGGGCCATACTCTTTGCAGATCCCACATAAAAACCTGAGGTCATTATGTGCCAGTCCAGGCAGATTCTGTCCAGTTTTATAAGTACTTTTTGTGGAAATATAGACACTGTTATTCAGAGGAATTGTGAGAAATGTTAAGTTTCTTTTTGCCATGGTTACTGCACTTTTCCAGTTAGTGGCATTAGGATACCTGCTGGGAGATGTACCAGGTAGTCATTTTTAATATCTAGTGGCTTCTGCCTAAGACCATAGGTAGAGCTGCAAAACTGTGTCTTTCATGTCTGAGAGAAATCTTTGTCAGCACCTAAAAAAGGACATGTGGGTCATCTCCAAAACCAGAGAAGACCTGAGCCTGCTGACCAGGTGACTGAGAATTCATCAACCAACCATAACCTTGACCCTCTGCACCTTGTTAGGACTCATTCTTAGTGATTTTTACCATCAGCAATCAATGATACAGTCTTGGAAATATACCTTTTAGTAATATTTTCAGGCAGATTGTCAGAGAAAATCCCATATTGCTTGTGTATTCAACATCAGAACCTACATTCCTTCCAGAGCTTCAAGTGTTCCATTAGTTTCAGAATCGCATACCAAGCCTTATGTTGACAAGAAAATGAGGATTCCAGAAATTGGTGTTGAAGAAGGAAATTTTCATTTTTTCATTTTGGAGGAGTTATGGTGTTCCATTTGACAACGTCTGTGAGAGAGAGAGAGAGAGAGAGAGAGAGAGAGAGAGAGAGAGAGAGAGAGAGAGAGAGAGGGTGTAATTGCTGTATGGATAGTTAATGACTGAATTGGTTGTTGGTGGGTTCTGGGCTGTCTGCTGGTGCTGTTGATTGTTAAGAGTTCTGTGTTTTGAGCAGTGTTGCCAAACCCGCGGTTTACCCGCCCAATTGGGCTACTTTTGAACACCTTGCCGCGGGTTATAAAAGGGTACCGCTACTTGCCTAAAATTGGGCTACTCTGGAAGAAATAAACCGCGGCTCCAAGAAATTGTTTAAATGGTCTCTACAAAATGCAATGTCTTTTATAATAATTTCAAAGTGGAAATGTAGATCGATTATTCTATTTCAAATTTCAATAGTTCACAGACAGTTTAAACCATAATGATGAAAAATTGTAATTAATTAAGTTGGTATACCAGACAGGCTGACGCCTGACTGACGCCTTATAGACCAGACTATATGGCGTTTGCCAGTTAAGACTTTAAGACTTCATTGCTAGACATCAGTTTTATCTTTACCACTCAGTGAGAAGGTTGACTTAGTTCAAAATGCCAAAGAAGTGTAATTGGAGTGTATATAAAAAAACATTATAACCCAAAATGGGAGAGCGAGGAACTTTTGAAAGATTGGATTAGAAGTGTTTCTGGAGATGAAACAAAAGCTAGGTGTCGGTTTTGTAATACGGTTATAAGAGCCCACCATTCAGATTTAATCAAGCATTCTAATACTGGTACATAAAGCATATATAAAAGCAAGAGAAAGTAATGCTACGAGATTTTTTGCTAGTACATCTTCTCAGCAAATCAAGCAAACAGATCACAATAAAAAAGCTACAGATTTGACACTTTCACTTTGCATTGCTTGTCATACATCAATCAATTCTATTGATCAAATTTGCCTTGAAGATATTATGTCTTCCTATCAGCAATGCTGATGTAGAAAGAGTTTTTAGCCAGGTCAATTTAATCAAAACGGACCTCAGGAACAGAATGGGACATGACCTCCTAACGGCAATTTTGTATATAAGAAGTGCCATGCATACTCAAGAGGGGAGGAGGACAAAAATGCCAATGTCCAAATTTTGAGCCAAATGTAACTATGATTAAAGCACTACAATCTAGTTCATTTTATGATCATGTTGAATGAACCACAAATCTCTTTATTTCTTTTTATTTTGCTCATTTTAATTTTGTTAAATGCCATTCAACTAGTATTTAATTTTGCAAAAAATATTCGGCTTTATTTTCTGTATTTTTGAATAAAAATTATATAAGTTTTTCGTTATTATACTCTTCTACAAAAGCTTAGTTGATTGATTTCGATCCCCGGCCCCCTAATTTGTTTCTATAGAATATCATATCAATAGTTTTTAGTACCAATTTAATGATGGCTAAGTTGCTATAATTGGGCTACTTTTGAAGCCACTGCCGCGACTTTTGAGGCTTTGCACCGCGGTTTGGATGTCAAGTTATTTGGCAACCCTGGTTTTGAGGGAGTTTTTCAGTCAGTCTTTGGTGAGAGCCTGTGATAGGTAGTAGTGTTGGAGGAGTCTATTGAAGGTATTGGAAGTTGATTGAGTTTTGTGTTTTATTTGGTGTTGTTAAGTTAGTGTTTTTGCTTAGAGTTGTTGTTCCTGTGCTGTTTGTGATTTTTGTGTTGTTTGTGCAGTGTCTTTTGTTGTTATGTGTGAGGTTTGTCCTTGGTTGGTTGTTGTGTTGTTAGTTGTGGTTATGTTCTTTGGTTGGTTGCTGTGTGTGTCCTTGGTTGTTGTGTTGTTGTTGAGTTGTAAGGTTGTAGTCCTTGGTGTTGTTGTGTTGGGTTGTGTTGTTGTGGTTCTTGGTTGTTGTTGTTGTTGTTGTGTCCCAGTGACCTTAACTAGCGGACAGCACAGGATAGCCCGGAGTAACTGGGTTGATTGGTTACATGTGTTTTGAGTTGTTTTTTTTTTTTTTTTTTTTTTTTTTTATATAGGTTAGGTCAATTGTCCTGCTGTATTTTGTTGTGTAAAGAAGAAAGTGTGACTGAGGGTGGGTTTGGCAGCTGGATCGATTAGGTTAATGTGGGGAGGGTTTTGCCACTTGTTTTTTTTTTCTAGCTTGTGATCCCGCCACATTATTTTTGGCGCCCGAACAGGGCCTGTTGGTGCGGCAGCTGCAGGGCAATTGGGGTAGTGAGTTGTGATGGATTGGAGAGAAATGAGGATAGAAGGGTTGAAGGAGATAGAGAGGCTGAAGGAGGAGTTACGGTTGGCGTGGGAAGCTAAGGGAAGGTTGGAAGTGGAGAATGAGAGTTGAGGGTAGAGTGTGAGGAGCGAGAGAGAGTTAGAGGAAAGGAGAGGAATGCTAAGGAGTGCGAAAGTGGAAATGAAAGAAGAGGTGAAAGGAGCGGAAGAGAGAATGGGTGAGAAAATGGATGAAAAATTGGGGGCAATGATGAATGCAGTGCAAGAGCTGATGCAGGAAATGATGAAGGGATTCGTGGGAGAGGGAGCTGTAGGAGGTAGGCCTACTGGGTCTTGTGACGGGCCAGGAGTGGTAAAGAAAATGAAAGAGCGAGTAGATGAGAGTACGAGTGACGAAGGTGATTCGGTTGTGATAGGTAAGGGAAAGAAGGGGAAGACACAGGATAAGGATAAACCTGAGGACAAGAATAAGAAAGTGGCTGAGGAAAAAAAGAAGACTAAGGGAAAGAAGGTTAGTTAGTTAGGGTGATGGACAGGATGAGACTAGGTCAGAATACTTTGGGGAAAGTGCTGAGAGTGATTTGGATAGCTGTGAGTGGAAACAGGTAGGTAGAAAGAAGAAGGGTAAGAAGAGCGTAGTCAGGGGTATGGACGTGAGTATGGAAGTGGATTCGCTGTATTCGGAAGAGGGAAAGAGGTGTCAGAATGGAAATAGCAGAAGTGAGAGTGAGAGTGAGTGGGAAGTATGAAAGGCTGTGTATATGAGAGAGGTACCCCGATGTGCACAATATGAGGAATATTGTAGTAGGTACATAGGGGACTTTTTTAAAGAATATGAGAGGTATTGTGAGGCAAACTATGGGGATAACAAAGTTAGGTAGCTTTTTGACTGGGGTTATGATGAGTGTAGGGAATGTGCCGTATGAGAGTGTAAAAGCTAGGATTGTAGAACAGGCAAAGAGGATAAAGAGTAGCATTAGATATAGGAGAAAGCAAGATTTTGAAGAGGCAAGAATGAATGTTGGTGAGTCGTTGCCGATGTATGTCTGTAGGTTAGAAACATTAGCCAGGAAAAAGTTTGGGGACTAAGGGATAAATGAGCGTAAGGAGTTAGTGCGAAAGTTGTTGGCGACTGTACCAGAGAGTGTATATGAGTTTATAAATCTGAAACGTAAGGAGAAAATGTGATGGACGATTGAAAGGTTAACATGGAACGACATTTTAGAAATAGTAGAGGGTTACAAGTTAGATAGATGTATGAAAGAGAGTAGAAGTGTTAGTGTTAGGACTGAAGTAGCTGAGGTTGTACCAGAGTTTAGAAGCTATAGGGAGGCAGTTTTGGAAGGGCCGAGGCGAATGGCAGGGCGAGTGGTAGATAGGAGCATTAGGGCAAGTAATGTGAGTGTAGTTAGCCCTAAAAGATATAGGAGTGCGAGTGTTGGAAGAGCAGGGTCAGTTAGTCGTGAGCGAGGAGATCAGTGTTATAGACGTGGTAAGCCAGGACACAGGAAGAATGAATGTCGTTGGGTGTTAGGAGCGTGCTTTGGGTGTGGGCAAAACAGGGCATTTGGTGAGTGAGTGTAAGAAAGATAGGGTATATAAATGTTATAGGTGTGGACAGGTAGGGCATATAGCTAGTGGAAATGTCGGGGTACCTGTATGGAACATAGTTTGCGGCAAACTGCGGGAAGACGGGCATTATGCTAGGATCTGTAAAGAAAAACACGTGCAAAATGTGTTGAATGTGGAATGGAAGGTCATGTGGCGAGTGTGTGTAGGCGAAAGAGGATGAGTCAGGCTGGGAATTCAGGAAACTAAGTGAAAAGGCAATTCAGTTGGGTGGGTCCTCTAGTGTGCGGCAGTATGTTCAGGAGAATGTGATGAGTGTGTGGTTGAAAATGAATAAATGTGAGCCGAGTGTCAGTGAGTAAATGGGTCTGGAAGATCGGCAGTTAGTGTTGGTTGAGTATGGAAGAAAGCGGAAGAAGGTAAGGAAAGGGAATGAAAGGGAGAAGCGTGAACTGCATGATAGAGGGGTTAGTGTTAGGGTAAAAATGGTGGATAAGGCTACACAGTGTAATACAGATGACTTTGAGGGGAGGAATGATACATATAGCGTGTGTGCGTTTGAATTGTCAGGGTTTAGTGAAGTTTCACCAGGAAGGGAATCAGGTGGTAAGGATGTAGTTGGCAGTATGAACGAGTCTCTTCAGGAGTTTGGCAGGAGCGTAAATGAGGTAAGTGATTTGGTGGCAGAGTTACGAGAGATGTTCGGACAAGAGTTGGAAGGGGTAGATGAGATAGTGAATGGGATTTGGGAGGATGGTAGTGAGGGAGATAGTAATGGTAGTCTGACTGGAAGTGATCTGGGAGAAGTTGATGGCGGTGTAACTGAGAGTGTGTATGAGGGCCCTCAAACAAGATCCAGGGGACCTACATCTGAGCATCCGTGGGCGTTGCTGAAGGCTATTTAGTGTGGGTGTTGTGAGTGAAAGGAGACGTTGTCAAATGTGATAGGGGAGGAAATATGGAGGAGTTATGGAGTTCCATTTGACAACGTCTGTGTGTCAGAGAGAGAGAGAGAGAGAGAGAGAGAGAGAGAGAGAGAGAGAGAGAGAGAGAGAGAGAGGGTGTAATTGCTGTATGGATAGTTAATGACTGAATTGGTTGTTGGTGGGTTCTGGGCTGTCTGCTGGTGCTGTTGATTGTTAGAGTTCTGTGTTTTGAGGGAGTTTTTCAGTCAGTCTTTGGTGAGAGCCTGTGATAGGTAGTAGTGTTGGAGGAGTCTATTGAAGGTATTGGAAGTTGATTGAGTTTTGTGTTTTATTTGGTGTTGTTAAGTTAGTGTTTTTGCTTAGAGTTGTTGTGCCTGTGCTGTTGTGATTTTTTGTGTTGTTTGTGCAGTGGTCTTTTGTTGTTATGTGTGAGGTTGTGTTCCTTGGTTGGTTGTTGTGTTGTTAGATTGTGGTTATGTTCTTTGGTTGGTTGCTGTGTTGTTAGATTGTGGTTATGTTCTTTGGTTGGTTGTTGTGTTGTTAGGTTGTGG
Source organism: Macrobrachium nipponense (assembly GCF_015104395.2). Taxonomy (NCBI): domain Eukaryota; kingdom Metazoa; phylum Arthropoda; class Malacostraca; order Decapoda; family Palaemonidae; genus Macrobrachium; species Macrobrachium nipponense. The sequence goes on along the minus strand of NC_087211.1, from coordinate 65,776,027 downwards.
TTATGTTCTTTGGTTGGTTGTTGTGTTGTTAGATTGTGGTTATGTTCTTTGGTTGGTTGTTGTGTTGTTAGATTGTGGTTATGTTCTTTGGTTGGTTGTTGTGTTGTTAGATTGTGGTTATGTTCTTTGGTTGGTTGTTGTGTTGTTAGGTTGTGGTTATGTTCTTTGGTTGGTTGCTGTGTTGTTAGATTGTGGTTATGTTCTTTGGTTGGTTGTTGTGTTGTTAGGTTGTGGTTATGTTCTTTGGTTGGTTGCTGTGTTGTTGAGTTGTGGTTGTGTTCCTTGATTGTTGTTGGGTTGTAGTCCTTGGTGTTGATGTGTTGGGTTGTGGTGTCATGGTTCTTGGTTGTTGTTGTTGGTGTTGTTGTTGGTGTCCCAGTGACCTTAACCAGCAGACAGCACAGGATAGCCCATAGTAACTGGATTGATTGGTAAGTACATGTGTTTTGAGAGTTTTTTGTTTTTTTTTGTTTTGTTTTTGTATAGGTGTAGGTCAATTGTCCTGCTGTATTTTGTTGTGTAAAGAAGAAAGTGTGACTGAGGGTGGGTTTGGCAGCTGGATCGATTTTTTTTTTCTAGCTTGTGATCCCGCCACATCATCTATGTTCATCTCTTTCAAGATCTCAGTGATAGAGTTTTCATCATTAGAGGAAAGACATGGCATGAATTGTTAGATCACCTAAAAGTACCAACAACAGCGAAAGAGACAGAAGGGTCAACATACAATATTTTAGTTCCACTTACTGACACAGATTTTATACAGTGGTAGGAACCAGGGATGTACATACCCCTAGCATGGTGATAGTTCTGCCTTGTTTTCTACAGAGGTTCATTGTCAGAGAGATTGCTGGAGGGAATCTTTGACAATATGTTAACAATCAGAGGATAACATAGGTGGGTGAGAAATGAAGACCAAACCAAATTCATTGATAACAAGAAGTAGACTAGGCCAGCCAGTATACATAGGCTGTGGATCTGAGAGCTGTAATAAGGAAATTGTGAGATATTCTGTTACTTCCATAAACATTTAACCTTCCTTTCTTTTAGGGCACCTAAGGCCATCCCAACCAGTCTGGAAGGTGTCTTTTTAGTCACAAATCAGAAGTACTAAGGAAATCCACTTTAGAAAGCTGCTTTTACCTCTCCAAATTAGGTAAAGGACATATGCATTGGGTCACATATCATTGGAGATTCCTTTCAAGTTTACCTCATACTGGGGTTGTGCCTAACAACAATAAAGTACATTCATAAAAGCCCTACAGTCAAATCTACTATTCCTAAGATCAAGAGTATACATTTAGACTCGTCTCCAGTTGTTTTGTGGTAGTTTCTTTTCATGACTGAATAGTGCTCCAGCTGCTGTGGTCAAGTTTCAGGTTCCTGGATGTTCTCAAGAATAGGTGTATTGGCCAGTAGGTTCAGCAATGAACAAGAATGATGCTTTACTATAAGTTAACTCACTAATCTTGCTCATATCACCACAGCTAAGGAATTCAGACCCTACTAGAACCTATGCTTTACAAAGCAGAAGATTATGACAGCCCACAAACAAACCCTGGATCCAAAGTCCCCAATCTACTGAAAAATGACTCCACAGACCCATTTCTGTCTTTTTAAGTGTCTTTTTAAGTATGATAGCTTGAATTGCAGCATCAGTAACCTCCATACCCACTAGAGAAAAAGAGTCCCCTTTTCTAACATCTGAGTGTGCACTGGGGTCCCAGGGCACCTATCTTGACAATTGGTCATTCTCTGTGTGGTCTCTGAACTAGTTGCATGTTAGAACCAGGTGGGTCGACAGTTTTTGTAAAGAAATGGGATTAGTAGTATATACGAAACAAACTATTCAGATAAATTATATTCATTTCAGCACAAATCCATTACTTAAGCCAGAGTAGCTCTTTACTTGGATGACCTCTGTTCAGTTGCTAACATATGGGAAAACTGGATCAGTGGCATGCTGGTTGAGGTCAAGAAGGACCAGCCAAAGTCTTGAGGTTAATAAAAAATGAAGACTTAGACTCAGTATGGTCATGGATTGTACCTCTTGGTACATTATTATAAATTGGCAAAGAAGGAAAGCAATGGGTACATAATATAAGGTAAGGTGTAATTTCTTGTACCCTAGATATCTAGCTGTGGGTCAGAAAATAGTTTTAAGGGTATGATCATTAAGAAGATCATGAATCTGACATCCACCCGCTCCCTTCCAGATGCATGGCTTAACATGCCACCACTGTAGTTCCAATTGAGGGCAGATTCAATTTTGATTAAGATAAAAGGGGACCTCCAAGTTGACATATTTAAATATTATCAGTAATTAAGTTCAACTTGAAAGCCACAGAAGTTGGAACAGCTCAGATTGCATGACCCATGACCTTAAATCTGAATGCCTCATTAGATAAAGATGGTAAGAATGGGTAAAGATTGGATGAAGATCTCTGTTGCAAATGTCTGTTACCTGTCACTGAATTATCCTCCTAGATTGCTCAGCACTGCTCTACACATACAAGGATATGCTTATTACTGTATCTTTATCTCGTTGCTTCTGAACCACAGCTGATCACTGAATTACAGCTCCTTTTTTTTTTTTTTTTTAGCAAAGTATGTCCTTTCAGAGACCATGTCTTTTGTCTAAGATTAATCCGACTAGTATGTACTACCCAGGTATTGGATACTTATGTGAACGTTGTTTTTGTAAGTACTATACCATTGCATCCTCATTTCATTGCTTGTCAGGTTTTCCTCATAGAGGGGTTGAGCTTCTGATAATCTTTTTTTTTTCTTTCTTGTGCCCTTTCTGCTTTAATTCCCATCTGTTCCCTTTCCTATGATCATCTTTTCATTCCCACATATTAGGATTCTGCCATCTCCACATCTTCCACTTCTCCAGTCTGGCTTTTCCTTTTGTTTTTTCATTACATGAACAAACTCTTTTAGTCTTTGATATCTCACTTTGTTAGCCAGCCCTTGGACACTAAATCTGTGATCTATGTCCTTATTTATTATGCAATTCACATAACACACTTCAATGATCAGTAGGTATTGTGTAGTCACATCTTTACACACTCCTCTATTTTCTAATTCAGGTAATGATGTCTCTGCTGCATAGAGAAATGCAGGTCCCACATATAATGAATTTTTTCTCTGTTTATACTTATGGGATACTCTTATGTAAAACTAGTAGGTCATCAGTTCCTCTGTTTTATTAAGGCAGCTGCTACTCTTTCTCTTACTGGCTCCACTTCTTGCTTCACATCCAGCATGTCACCAAAATAACAGGCTATACTCAACTTACTTCATGGTGGGGCCATCCGCTGTAAAATAATCTTTTTGTCACTTCAGTATTAGCTCTTATACCAGTCTGGTACAGATTCCTCCTTACTCTATGTAAACTCTGCAGTCACATGCATCTCCAGTGACACTATTTGCTACATTCAACACATAAACATTTTGTCTTATTTGGCTGGCGTTTTGTCTATGTTTTCTACTGTAGCAGTTATATAACTGTTATACAAATGCAATTTTCATGTTGATAAATAGAAAAGTTGCAGTAATGTAGGATTGATGTTATAGTCCTTGAGCCAGACACTCAAATTTCAGAAAAAGGTACCACCCGACCTGAGTAAACTTAACTCCCATTTCTGGATACCCCTATGTCTATAGTATATGGAAACCCATGTTAACATTGTCAACTGCATAGCTTTTGGCTAATGTAGCCCCTTAATTCCAAATAATCACAAGAATTTTTAAGGTCTCATTGAAAACACTCTTTTGACTGTGTACAGATTATTTTTTAATTCAGATTTCTGAAATTTTATCAGATTGTACACATATCATAGGCAAACCACTGGTGCAAATATTATTATCCTAAGTTTATTACAAGGTCGGATTTTGATACCAGCAAAAAGCAAAAATGAATATTTTTTTGGTATCTACGTAATTAAGTTTAACGGTATGACCATGCAATGAACCAAGTAAGAGTTTTAATGATTTTGGATGCTGCCCACATTGTCTAGGGAACATAATGATATACAATAACCTGATGTAGAATGCATGCTTCTGTGTATAATCAAGCTACTTTACAATTTACACTAAATCGGTACGAGTCGATCAACCCTATCCGACGTCGATTAATTCTTTCTGTTCACACATAGCTAATACTTCGTCAGAAGGGAAGCAATTAAGGATACTGAAATTTTTCAAGCAGTCCATTGATTGTTGTGGAAAGTTCGTTTCCATCATGTTTTAGTCTAGTGATATTTAGGCCTACAGACTCATATAAAGTGCTATAAATCACTGGCAGCCATGGAATGTTTATATAAAGTATTACCACCTGTTATCATGCAACAAGAGTATTTGTTCCTGCTGTGTTTATGTTTGCTTCTTTTTATCCATTAATTTTGTTTTCAAGAAATGTATTTCCCTTTTTACAGAGCAAGGAATAAAAGGTAAAAAACAATGGCAAGGGAATAATTCACCACTTTTTAGATATAAGACTGCATGCAATATTTTGTTCTACATCTGAAAGCAATACATCACACGCATTGCGAAGGTAAGGTTGACAAATATTATCGTGTTAATGACTTACAAAAATCATTTACATATATTAATAGTCAATTTCCTGCAGTTTCAATCAATTGAGTTATGAACTGACTTGAATTCAGTACTTCCCATTTGGTCATGTATATGATCTTCTGAGTATGTATATTCTTCATTTGCAGATAAATAAAAAAAGTAGAAAACAAGCTCTTCTAGTCCAACATGGCCCAAACTGCTGAAGATGAAGGCTGTCCCATCCCAAAGAAAAGAATTCGCAATAGCTGTATGATTCATTGTACTACTGATAGGTCAGCCCTTGTATCTCCAAAGAACATCAGCTCATGGCAGACTCTTCTCAATGCAGCCAAAATCAGGCAACATGTTGGTATTTTAGAGTTGGCTGAAGGTGTGAAAGATGATGAAATACCTCCAGTTCTTTATCATAGAAAGTGCCATAGTTACTTCACAATGAAAAGAAGTTTAAATTCTATACAATCTCAACAAAGTGATAATGAAATAGAATTATCCTCAAATGATTCTCGGCGATCCATTCGTGGCAAACCAAGTAGTTTAAGTGTTTATAGCAGTGAAGAATGCATCATTTGTGGAAGGAGAACAAAGTACAAGAGTGGATCAGGAACTAGAGAAAACCTGGTCCGATGCCAGGAGTTTCGCGCAAATGACACTCTCAGGAGGGCTGCTTTAGTAAAAATGGATGAAAAAATGCTTGCAATTCTTAGTACAGACTTAATTGCTTCAGAAGGACATTACATTCAACATGTTATAAAGCTTATACCTGGAAGGTGGCTAAAAGTAATAAAATTGTAGAAAAGTGTGAAAGCAAAGGTACTGATATGGAAGAGGCACACTGTGTTGAAGAAGATGCATATTGTAATGCAGAAAGGCTGGCACATGAGGAGCTGTATACATATATTCGAAATGATATAATTCCAAAGCCACAAATTGTAGAAATGACATATCTTGTATCACGAATAGAATCATCATTGACATCCTTAGGCATAGATAGTGTGAGAAAAAGTACAAGGAAACATCTTCGTCGTAAACTTGAAGCTGAATTTGGTGAGAGTTTACACATTGTGTCTAATACTAATGGTAGACTGCTGTTATACCCTGACAGTATGTCTAAAAATGAACTTGTTAAACATGCATATGGGCTTCAAGAAAAACTCAACCAGCAAATTCAAGCAAATCTCCAGAGACAGTTATGAAAGCTGCTATGCAAATAAGGACTGACATAAAAATCATGATTTCAAACAGTCTTGGCCGCCTCCCAGTACAGATGAACCTTTTGAGCTGCCTGTCTCTCTGAGACAGTTTTCTCTACTACCTTGCTGACTGGAGGAAATTAAAATATAGACCCACAAAGAAGAGTACAGAGACTTATCAGCTCATTTGGCAGTGATTTGATTTATGCAGTATCTCATGGCAAAATAAAACCTCCAAAACACATTTTGCTGCCATCTGCTGTAAAGACACTCACTGGCAATGTTGAACTTATTCAAATTCTGAACAGATTCTGTCATGGTATTTCTTATACATTGCTTGAAGAAATTGATACAGCCCTTTGCCTCCAGAAGTTAGCTTCAGCAGAGGGACCTGCTTTACCTGAAAGTATTTCACCACATGTCTTCACTACTTTGGCTTTTGATAATATTGATCGCCTGGAAGAAACAATTACAGGAGAAGGTACTTCACATAGAGTTAACGGGATCATCATTCAGGCAAAGGTTGAAGGTTCTGTTCCAATGAAGACAAAGCCAAGCATACCAAAGTCAAAACAGCGAAGCATCAGTGCTACACCAAAGTTAATTCCTGTGTATAATGCAGGGAAAAAACTGGGACCATCATGTGTTGATGGCATTGAAATTGATGCAACTCATGAAATTCAAGAGGCAAGATTTAAGAATTTCATCTGGCTTATGTTAAGGATGTTCGACAATAATATTCAAACAGTATGCAGCTGGACAGGTTTTAACATGCTTATCCGAGATGATATTGATATATCCCAAGACACAATTGGATACTTGCCCACAATCAATGCTCCTGCTACTGACATGTCAACAATTAATGAAATACTCCATCAGTCTCTTCAAATCATGCAATCTCTTGAATTGCCAAAAATTGTTTGTGTGTTTGACCAGGCAATATATTCTAAAGTTACTGAGGTGGTGTGGAAACATGATGAATTCAAAAATGTAATAATTAGGATGGGAGATTTCCACCTCATATGCAACTTACTATCAATACGTAATTGGAAAGCGTTTTGAAGATGCTGGGCTGCGGGATTTTGTGTTGAGGCTAAAGTTGTTGCAGAGGGCTCTGTTTCATCTGTCATGGAAGGTAGACAATACAATCGAGCTGTAAGAGCCCACAAGCTTGTATATGAGGCACTAATGAGACTTGTCTGGAAGAGATTTATTGTGTGGCTTGAGACAGAACATAAGGATATGATGGTACATTTAGAACACCTTTTAAACTATGATGTAAATGACTTCCATAGCAGCATAACTCATTCAGCTTATGACAATCTACGGAAAACTCCCACTTTGCTAGAATACTGGAATTATTTTATGAACATCTTGGTATCCTCACCAGTCAGCACACACTCTCTGCATTTTGGGTATCATATTTGGATATGGTTGATATACTACTGGGTCTGCTTAGGGCTTCTAGAGAAGGAAATTGGCTTCTCCATCTTACCATGGTTAGAAAAATGATTTGTTGGTGTTTTGCATATGATAAAATTAACTATGCAAGGTTCTTACCCTATTACTATGCTACAATGTCAAGACTCCATGTAGATCATCCAGATGTCTATGACGAGTTCATGAAAGGTGCCTTTTCTGTTCAGATTGGGGACAAAAATCCTTTTGGCAGAATTCCCGTTGATCAAGCAATTGAAGAAACGGTAACTAAAGACACCCAGACACCTGGAGGAACCAAAGGATTTAGCCTGAAGAGTGGGGCTGTGAGGCTCTATTACCTAAATGCTGAGTACAGAAGCAAATTCCTTTGGCAGATCAGGGAAATGACAGGACAAGGTGAATCAAAGTTGACACATCCTGATCTTCAACCTAAAAGAATAGAAAAAGATGAATGTCAAGTAAGCTCTTTGGTTGAAATAATGGAAAGTCATTGGATCAATCCCTTCGACCCTGACCAAACAGAATTTGTAAACCTAGCAAGTGGGAAAGTTGCACCACCAGATGTTGCAAAAGATCTCCTTAAAGCAGAAAAAGTAGGAGAAGCAGCTTATGAAACATTCAAGCGTGAGCGTATTGAAGGGGATCTTTCTAAGCAACAGTTCCATGGAAGAATGAAAAAGCTCAAGCTGAAGACATTTTCTGATGCATACAAGACAATTCATAAAGTTGGATCATCAAAGGATATTGTTCTTAATGCTGACAGAAAATTATTTGCTCATATGATTCTTGTAGCAGAAAAGAGGGAGTTAGACATGAAAGAGGTATTGTCACATCCTTTGGGACCCTTGCCATGGTCCTTAGCATATGGGGATGGATCAATTAGAAAAACTAACAAAAGTGTCTTGGCAAAAGAACTTATGAAGATGATCACACCAACAGAGGTTATTCCTGTAGATAGAGCAACCATAATTGATGGAATGGGATTAATTCAGAAAATGAAACCTACAGATAAGACCTTTGCAGAATTGGCTGTTTCTGTCCTTTCTCAGGTTATCCACGAAGGCAGCGGAAGCCAACGCATTGATATAGTATTCGATGTGTATCGTGATAAGTACCATCAAGGATCTTGCAAAGGCAAAGAGAGGTGAAAGGAATGGGCATACAGCTAAGCAATATAGCTCCAGGCCACACAATTCAACAATGGAGAAAAATTCTTTGTTGTGCATCAAGCAAGCAAGAAAAACCTCATCAAATTCTTGGTAAATGAGTGGCAAAAAGCTCCTCTGAGAGAAAGCTTAAATGATACTGTACTCTATGTGACATGCGAAGAAAAATGCTACAAACTAACTAAAGAATTATCAGAAGTTGAAACTAATTTGGAGTGTCTCCAGGAAGAAGCAGACACTCGCATTCTCCTGCATGCCTTACATGCAGCTGAGTCTGAGATCAAGAATGTGGTTATCAATGCAGAGGATTCAGATGTCTTGGTTATAGCATTAGGTATCAGTAGCTTGATCCCTTGTACACTGTATATGAAATGTGGGAAAAAAACCCGAACTCAGTTTATTAACATTAAAAAACTTAGTGAGGCACTTGGAACAGCAGTATGTGAGGCTTTAATTGGCATGCATGCATTCACTGGTTGCGACACTGTCAGCGCCTTCGCAGGAAGTGGAAAAAAATCAATGATTAACAAATATTGAAATTCAAACAAGGGACATATCAAAGCTACATATTGTGAACTCGGCCGCAATGCAACTGTTTCATCGGACCTATTTGAAAAACTGCAGATAATCACCTGCAGCATGTACAATAGTGCTACAAAAACAACGTCAGTGAACTCACTTCGCCATCAACTCTTCTGTGCTAAGCGGGGAGAAATAGAGTCAAGCAGTTTACCACCATGCCAGGACTCCCTTTTCATGCATGTACAAAGGGCTAACTTCCAATCTGCAATTTGGAGACAGTGTTTGCAGCGTTATCCTGTTCTACCAAATCCAACAGAGTCAGGCTGGGAAATAGATAATGGTACCTTAGCCATCAAATGGCTACAAGGCCCTCCTGCACCAGAGGCAGTACTACAGCTACTAGCATGCAGGTGTGCACATTCCTGCAAGTCATCAGATTGTACTTTGCCTTATCAATGGCTTGAAATGTACAGATATGTGCAAACTTCAAACTTGCAATAATCAAGGGAAAGATAGGGAACCTAGTACAGAATTGCAGGACTTGTGTGACGACAAATATGATGTTAATAATGGTTTATATAATCCTTATAATAATTGTAGTTTTGGTGATAATTGGGTAATATGGCGAGTGTTTATCATATGAACTAATTTTTCTGTTAAATAATTTCAGACCACCATAATTTTTATTGCAATATTATACGGTTATAGGGATAGATATTAAAATTTTATGTTCTGTTTAAATACGAGATGGTTTTTAGTTTCTAAGTAATTTTTTTGTTTTATTTTGTAACTAATGCCATGAGAATATTGCTTGCATAAACTTTTAGGAGACAAGATTATTTGCTTTTTGATAAAAAAGTTTGAGCTGCGTATGAATAGAAAATAGTCGCGTAGGATAGGAGTATACGACTTTTAATATTTCATTGTATTTGTAAATTAGCTTGATTATACAAATACTCATGTATCCCAAAACAAAATATTATATATCAATGCGTTCCTTGGACATGTGTGCAGTATCCTAGATCATTAGAATTCTGATTTGTTTTATTGTATGGTCATAAAGTTAAACGTAATTAAGTTTATACAAAAAAATTCTTCATTTTAGTTATTTTCAGATATCAAAATCTGACCTTGTAATAAACTTAGGACAATAATATTTGCACTAGTGGTTTGCATATGATATGTGTACAATCTGATAAAATTTCAGAAATCTGCATTAAAAAATAATCTGTACACAGTCAAAAGATTGTTTTCAATGAGACCTTAAAAATTCTTGTGATTATTTGGAATCAATGGGCTACACTGACCAAAAGCTATGCAGTTGACAATGTTAACAAGGATTTTCCGGGGGTTAAGTTTACTCAGTACAGGTGGTACCTTTTTTTGGTCTGGCTCATGGACTATTACAGTCAATAAGTGATTTTACATTTTGTTTGAGTTTTTAAAGTTATGGTACTGTAATAAATAATTATATAGGTAGTGATATGTGAGACACATCATCATCACCATCATATTTTTGTGATTAGAAGTCACAAGTTCATTCATTATCTTCTGTCCTAAACCCTTTTTGTCAGAGTTCTCATGTGATCTAAGTCCTTGTTATATCCTTTCTCATTAATTTTCTGGGTCTTCCCACTGGTCAGAATCTTATCTTCCATGTGCTCTATTGCTTTTACAGTCTTGCTAATTGCTCTACTTCCCTTCTCATTATGACCCCATACCTTATGTCTGTTTTCCAGTTTCAAACACCACTCTTTTGCTACTTTGTCATTAGCAGTATGATCTTCGCAGTTCATTCCACTCATGAACCCCAGCATTGTGTAGCCACATAGTTGCACCATTTCTGAATCTTGTATTTATCAGTACGTAGTCCAGAATTTCTTTATATTTTTTTTAGGCCGTTGCTACTATTGTTTATCTCCCTTCTTGTTCTGGCCACCCTTTTCAGTACTGTATATCACTAAAGTAACAAATATTCTAAATTTTTCAGGACATAATCCGTACATGCTATTCATTAGACATCCTGTACATCATGTAAGATTTCCAATCTTGAGTATCTGTGGCACCATGTGTTACTTTCAATATGGGATATTGCATTCACCTTGCACCATGCCCACAGCATCCACCTGGCCTTATGCCAGGATGTTCCTCATTTGCTTCCTTTCCAGAAACCCTCTTGTACTGATTTGCTGTCCTCTACTCTCAATTTCACTCTTCCATCTTTTAAACATTTCAGAGCTCTTATATCTTACAGAATCTTTTGCCTATAAGCCTAGAAACAAACTTACGTAATTGAGTAGATTAATGCTTGTGCTGACGTGAATATATGTACAGTAGTTTTTTCATGCCTAATCTTATTCAGAGTTAACACCTATGTTTTTGCATATTTGTAAAAAGAAATATATAGTACCTATTGTATTTTATGTTTAATATTTCTGAATAAAGTTTTCTCTTCAGACTTAAGATGCTTTTTTATTCACCATCATAGTATTGATCATTATGTTCATGTGACTGACTTGAAATAAGATAATTTTGGTTAAATGTTACTCATTGCTTGGTCTGAGCATTTATTTCTATTGCACAGGTAGTTTAACAATTGTAAGTCCCTCTCAAATGTTTTGGAACTTATACAGCTTACCTCGAGATTTTGTTTTATGAGGATAAAATCTCAATTTCCTTCACTGGATCTGAATAATTTTGGAGTTAAAAAACTGGGCAAAATCTAAGGCTAAATCTCTACTGGCAGGGGTCTTATCCACGTGTCAGGCTTATCACTCAGACATCCGAATCCCATGGGCTCACACTTGGCTGTATCAGAGCATCTTCCACCCTGAAACATCAGGTTGTAGAGATAGTGATTTTGATTTTAGTTCTTTCTCATTTCAGTAAACTGTTTGATTAGTATTACAAAAATCTGGATGTCCACATTAACCTATGCTTTAAGGATAAAAGGATAAAGAAAATTTTAGGAGAGGATTTGCTCAAGCCTGAGAGAAGTAATAAACCTGTCACTAACCAGAGGAATCAGGGAACACAGATGAAGCAAATTTCATAGCTTGGCTCCACGTGCTAAGGAATGTTGCCAAACTGAGCAACCTGGAATAAATTTTGGCAATAGTGACCTGGAATGGTGTTTTATAATTGTCAGAGAGGAGTAAAACCTCTGTTTTTGGGGCTTAGTAGAAAGGTGGTTTGGATAGAACAGTACCATCAAACAGACAAAACAGTGTTGGTTTATATAAAGGAATATGATGTAGGAAAGAGAGAACAGTAAGTTTATTAATCAGGTCAACTGTCTTTGATTTATTCCTCAACAACAGAGGCACACATGTGCTTTCTGATATGTCAAAAAGGGTCTGGTAAGATCAGCATGAAGTTGAGATCCCAAATGCTTGACTTTATATTTCAAAGAGGGCCCAGTAAGGTCATAAAGTTACCAAGAAGCATCTGAACAATTTATTAGAATCATTTTCAATCAAATGAACTTGGTGCTCTCAAACTACAATGAAGTTGGAAAACATTTTCTTGAAGACATTGAGTTGGTATCTCCATGCAAATATTCTCTCAAGATTAGAGCTGATGAATGGAAAAATATCAAATTGAAATGGAGAAGGGCGCACTTTCAACTTCGAAACAAGCTACATACCTAAATAGAAAGTCAGGAAAGCATTTTCAGTTAGAAGTAAAGTCACAAACAATGGGTCAAAAAAATATTTTTTACAAATGATTATAGGCCTTAGAAACGTGTAATGCATTAGTAAAAACACTCCATTGCGTTGCACCATAGATAAGTTCTGAACCTTTGCCTTCCCCCACCCACCAACCCCAAGAAAAGTGAAAAATAACGACGCCACTGCTCTGTCTCTCTTATCTGCACAGTAAAGATAGTAATGTCCGATATCTCCCCATAACACTTCATCATATTAAACAACTTTATTTCAACAATGACAAATCGATCACAGCTAAGACGTGTGTTCTTATATCCCAATAAAAGATGACACGAAAAAACCACAGTACCACCTGCGGTGACATGCGGTCATGAAATACCTCTCTACAGAAGATGGTCAGCTACTCAAAGACACTCATAAATTGTGCCAAATATCGTATATAAGAAGAAGACTCTCCCAACGACTTAAGTGTTCTCTCGGGGAGTGGAGAGGTTTAACCTAGGTCTAGAGACCTTGGGTTTAACAGTGCCATGACTTACCAAGGGCCGTGTATTTATGAAGAAGAAGCTGTCGTGTTTATTATTGAAATTCCAGACATTGTTTTAAACTACAAAGTAATTAAAGGTGGCACATATTTTTGCCCTCCTATCTGCTAATCTTTGACAGTTGTGTGTATGTACATGTGGGTTATCTTTATTTTCAACTGTTACAATTATTCTTTTCTCTACGCTCTCAGCTGAACGATGACCTTTTTATTTGTCCCGTCCAAATCTGTAGCACGTAATAATGTGATACTGTGATTTGGAAAGTAACCGTGTAGACATAGAACTTATTTTGGCACAGCGTCGTAATAACTTTTGAAGCTTCTTTTACTTAATATCCGTAATTTACGTCATGCATTTCTCTCTTCTCTCTCTCTCTCTCTCTCTCTCTCTCTCTCTCTCTCTCTCTCTCTCTCTCTCTCTCTCTCCGGCACATCCGTTACCCCTTAAACAAACGGAAGTATACTCTCAGAGTGACGCCGATAACACAATCACATCAAAAGATAAGAACAGTAAAAAATGTCAACAAAGGAAAATCCTTAATAAAGGACTAACTGGCAACTCGCTTGAATTCACTGTCCTGGTTGTTAGAGGGCTTTGTTGATGAATTAAAGACAGTCCAATTTATTTGCTGCTACGTCGGTAACTTTGACCTTGTAAAAAAAATTGGTTTGTAATAACACTCGTGACTGCGCTTGTATCTTTATGCTGTTATGGATATCTCTGCGTTCATAAAATTAAATCCAACTTTTGCATGGTCAAATTACATCATACATGCATAGTTTACAATTTTTCGAGATACACGTAAATTGCATGCATACAAGTATATGTCACTTACACACGCATAATCTTTTATGTTAACAAATATTAAGCCATAAATATTGTTTAATCTCCAGTTCACTATACCTAAGTGCTCCTAATTTCCTTGGGTAAGATATTCCAACGGTATGGTGAACTGGGTGTTAAATTGTTTATGATAATATCGATAATTATATTATATATTGATAATATATATATAAATTTATTATATATACTACTTATTGCATTATGCAGTCACATTCAATCGTATACCTTCCCAGACTATCCACGAAAAAACGGCGTTAGTCTAGGTCAGAAAAATATTGGCTCGATCAGCCGACTGTCCGGCAACCCATTGTTAAGGAGATGATCACGAAGTCCATTATTGTGTCATAAAATTGTTCCCCACCAATTTGTCGTCGTATCCTTGAATCTTTTCAAGTCAACAGTTGTTGGAGGACCAGGACACCGTTGCATTTGTGATGTCAGCGTGACTTGCATGACTGTGGTAAAAGCAAAACACCTTTGACAAAATAGAGAAGATGATTTCGAAGCAATTTGAGAATTCTGCTCGTTGACAGAGTCTAAGAGAGTGAGGACCAGTGGGATGGGGAACCTAATGCCCGTTCCTAGCCCAGGCCAGAGGGAGAAAAGGATATGGGAAAGATAGCAAGAAGAGTGGTGGTTCTCAGGGAAGGAAAGTCATGAAATCATAAACAGGAATAGCATTCCAAAGTTTGGCAGTACAAGAAACACACCGAATCAATGATTAATGATTTCCACTGAAAAAACGTGGGAAGAGGTGGTCAAACGGGTGATACCACGCCTTCTGAAAGGAGCCTGTATCCGATACAGAATTTCAGAGGCCACAAAAATGCAGTGAACTGATTATTTATTTAATTTTTTTTTTTTACTTATCACAAGAAGCCTCAGGAGTGATGTTGTAACTTAATTAGCGAAGCTAGAAGACGTAGCCTCGAAATTGGAGCACGATAGTACCATGCCGGGGAAACGAAAACCATTAAGCATCACCTTTAGTACTGCAGCTCCCTTCCCCCCTCCTGCCAACACCCCTCCCTATTCCTACCCCTAGCAAAAGGAACTAAACTTGTCGTTCAACAAGGAGTGAACCAACCTCCAGCTTACTCAGAACGTGTGCAAGATTTTCCCTCCTGCGTAAGTTGTAAACATTATAACCCTAACTTTACGTAAATTAAAGCATGCTAAAATCTGGAGTCAAATAGATGCCTGTTTCACAAACGAAAATTAAAATAAATACATCATATTTTATCCGAAATCATTTTTCTGTACTGTATAAGATGCACATTATTTTTTAATTTTCTCTCTAATAAATAAATCATAAATATCTTATTTTAAAATTACTGTAACTTTAACTCGACACGAAACACCTTTTTCAGACCTTTCCTACCCCTAGCAACAACAAAGTAGTTCCTAGGCTTACTTTCCGAGTAAGCAAAAATCACTGGAGTTTGTTTATAAATGTTTTCGTTATTGTCTTGTCTGTCATTTGCAATGAATCCTCGATGTTGACAACACCGATTCTCCTTACATGACGTAAAAAAATTATTGAATTGTTTACATTTGTATATGGATAGTTGGTCGGTCAGACATGTTTGACTACTAGGTCTCATAGAAATAAAAGATTATTATTATAATTATTATTTAGATGAACCGTATTAGTATGGAACAAACCAACAGGGGGTCATTGACTAGAAATACAAGTTTCAAAATATATTATATTCATTTGTTTGTTTTTGTTTGTATGGTGCTTTTACGTTGCATGAAACCAGTGGTTATTCAGCAACGGGACCAACGGCTTGACGTGACTTCCGCACCACGTCGAGAGTGAACTTCTATCACCAGAAATACACATCTCTGACCCCTCGATGGAATGCCCGAGAATCTAACTCGCGGCCACCGAGGTGGCACGCTAACACCGTACCGACCACGCCACTGAGGTGCTTTATATTCATTTGAAGGAAGCAACAGAATATAACATGAATTGGTAAAATGAGATCTTTTGTAAGAAAAGAAAGGATAAACAAATTCATAAATAAATAAATAAAAATGTGAGACCATTATAATATACAAGAAGAATTTTTGAGGATTCAGTTTGAGTGACGTTCCAGTAAACATTAATACTGACGAATTTCCGTTTAAATTTTTCCCCGTAGAGAAGAAAGCATTCTTTAGACGCCACCATATCCTGTTGTTATTTGTCCCAGTTTTCTGCTGTTGACTAACGTTTCTTGGGAAGCGTTCTTTCCGTTAGAAATATGGGATAAAACGCGGTTTACTTGTGAACGTCTTTCCGTTTAAGTTATTCGGCTTTTGTTTGTCTCTTTTGTTTTTGTTGAATTTATTGTTTAGTACCTTTGATGTAAGGTTTTGACTATACACGCTGTTGTTGAAGTGAATATTTATATACTGGTCTGTAAAGTGTATATATACTTTGCGTGTGTGTATGACTAAGCGTTAGTATATATTTCTACCTCTTGTGTATTTCACACACTTTAATCTAAAATATATATTATCGTGTGTCTTCTTTAAACAGCAAATAGGAATTAGTCTTACTGTTCTACATCAGAACACTAAAATTTCATTTTATTTTGGGTTAAAGTTATAGTGGATTCACATTAACCGTGCATTTGATGTCTAGGCCAGTCCCTTACGACGCTCCTGATTGGCTGTTGATAAGCCAATCACAGGGCTGGAAACTCTCACTCTCAAGAGTTCACATGGGTAGGATCTATGTTCCACCCCTCCTGAGGGACATGTCTTTCAAAAGCATCCCTCAGGAGAGGCGGAACATACATCTTGCCTATATGTGAATCCTCGAGAGAGACTGAGAGCTTCCAGATCTGTGATTGGCTTATCAACAACCAATCAGGAGCGTCGTAAGGGACTGGCCTACACATCAAATGCACGTTGATGTGAATCTACTCTAGCCATGGATCTTGCATCTGACAGAAAACTCGATTACTACTTGTTTCTTTTTGTGTTTTAATCCTGAGCCTTCATACATTTTGCCCGTCCTACTTTCCGTGTCATAGTTTTATGCTATTGTATCTTCATTGTATCATACTGTCAAAAGAATTATCTGACGGCTCGAGAGAGAGAGAGAGAGTGTGTGTGTGTGAGTAAGCATATTTATGTAAGTATATTTAGCCCTGAACTCTGGTCTGGTTTCCATTGTCTAATTGTGGGCAACAGATCAGTCATCTTGAACAATCGCAATTATTATATATATATATATATATATATATATATATATATATATATATATATATATATATATATATTGCGATTGTTCAAGATGACTGATCTGTTGCCCACAATTAGACAATGGAAACCAGATTCTATTCTTCCTTCGTTGCCAAATCTCGCTTAATTTTCTCTCTCTCTCTCTCTCTCTAGATAAACAAGGCGTGATTCGACCTCCTGCTTACTCAGGGTGCGTGTTAAATTTACGATCAAATCGAGCGTTGTTTCACCAACGAAAATTAAAATAAATACGATGTATTTTATTTGAAATAATTGTACTGTTTAACATAAACATTATTAATTTTTTACATTCTCATTCTAATAAATAATTCATAAATATTCTTTCCTAAAATTCTTGCATCTTTAACTCATCGCAAAACACAATTTTCAGAATTTTTTTAGGCTTTTCCAAAGGACGAAGTTATTATACGATTAAAAAGTTTCCCTTTGGTTGACATATATGAAATACATTAATTCCGAGGTAGAGCGAATTTTATATTAAAGGATATTTGTAGCTTAATGCACAAACACACACACACACACACACATGTATATATTATAGTGTAATATATGATATATATAATATCATATATATATATATATATATTATCTATTATATATATATATATATATATTACATGTGTGTGTGTTTGTGCATTAAGCTACAAATATCCTTTAATATCCAATTCGCTCTACCTCGGAATTAATGTATTTTCATATATGTCAACCAAAGGGAAACTTTTTAATCGATAATAACTTCGTCCTTTGGAAAAGCCTAAAAAAATTCTGAAAATTGTGTTTTGCGATGAGTTAAAGATGCAAGAATTTTAGGAAAGAATATTTATGAATTATTTATTAGAATGAGAATGTAAAAAATTAATAATGTTTATGTTAAACAGTACAATTATTTCAAATAAAATACATCGTATTTATTTTAATTTTCGTTGGTGAAACAACGCTCGATTTGATCGTAAATTTAACACGCACCCTGAGTAAGCAGGAGGTCGAATCACGCCTTGTTTATCTAGAGAGAGAGAGAAAATTAAGCGAGATTTGGCAACGAAGGAAGAATAGAACCTTCGTATAAAGGATGGTGGGTTGTATGACTTTGGGAAAACAGAAGAAGGGAGAAAATTCCAGAGTCCATGGGATCTAAGTGTTAAGATTTTTTTGCCGAATATGTGAGATTTGACAACGAAGGAAGCAATAGAACCTTCGTATAAAGGATGGTGGGTTGTAAGACTTTGGGAAAACAGAACAAGGGAGAAAATTCCACAGTCCATGGGATGTAAGTGTTAAGACATTTTTTTTTTTTTTTGGGGGGCAGAATATATGAGTCGTATCACCTGCAAAGTGGGTAGATGGTAAGGGAAAGAAGTGTTGTTTTCTCAGACCTTTGATGACCTAGTAATTAGAAAAAGGTTAATTAAGTAACACAGAGAGAGAGAGAGAGAGAGAGTTTTAATAAGAATAGGGAATGTTTGGAAGTGACACTGTTCAGTGGAAT
Source organism: Macrobrachium nipponense (assembly GCF_015104395.2). Lineage (NCBI taxonomy): Eukaryota > Metazoa > Arthropoda > Malacostraca > Decapoda > Palaemonidae > Macrobrachium > Macrobrachium nipponense. The sequence goes on along the minus strand of NC_087211.1, from coordinate 65,757,331 downwards.
GTAGATTGTAACAGGGATGACGTTCACTATAATCTTCAGACTACAGTAATGAAAAGCGGAGATACATCTAATAAGTGTCTCTCAGTCGAGAATTTTATCTAGAATTAATTCTCTCTCTCTCTCTCTCTCTCTCTCTCTCTCTCTCTCTCTCTCTCTCTCTCTCTCTCTCTCTCTCGTTCGGTTTTTAACGTGGAAATAACCTGGGTAGAAGGAGAGGAACATTTTAACGATAAGGAAATATGACAAATACGAATTAAATCAGAATATGGAATTTAATAGAGTATGAAACACAAGAGATGAAAAAATAATGGAGAATTGGATGTCATAAATAGATGTCACGAACCCATGGAAACAGGGAAAGTGGAGTGGGAATACTGAGAAATGACTAGATTATTGAAATAATCAGACATCACGAATAAGCTGTTGAAGAAAAGTTTAAACCTAAATCTAGATCGCTTGTGGATATAACTGATGACCAAACAATCTTGCAATAATGCAAATGAAAAGTACTACTGCACATGCTCCTCGTCTCGTAGAAACCAAAACATAGCCAGAGCGCAATTTCCTCGCAAACGAGTTTGTGGAGGGAACAGACGAAGAAGCCTCGAGAAGGCGCGAACTCGTATTACTCGTCCCTAGGGAGACATCACAAGAGCCCGACTGAAATATGTCGCTGTTTTTATTTATTTCTTTCCTTTCTTTCTTTACTGGTAGTAAAGTGAAAGCCATAAGGATATTCCTGAATGTGCGACAACCACTTAACGAACATGCGTGACTTCGGTTACGCACTATTCTGCTAAAAAGAGAGAGAGTTTTTGTACAGCAATATTCCAATCGTCCTTGAAAATTATTTTTTGTAGCTTGTATTACCGCTCTTTGTGTGGTATACACATAAGAAAATCTGCAGCGTTATTTGTCAATGACCTTAGACGCTGAGACGGTAAGTAACAAACAAATCGATTTTTTTTATGATCATGTCAGGCTGCCCTTTTCGCTGTAGGCTACTCTTCTTCACCAGACTACGCCATGTAGTTGAAAAAGGACGTTTAGCATCCCCTGCATTCAATTTGCCCAATTGGTTGGGTTATCTATGCTGCCACTTATGGTTGCAGGGTCATTCACATGCCGCATTAGTTGCCTTACGCCTTGAGTGACCATATAGCCTAATGCGTGTGTTCATACCCTGGAATGCGACGCGTCCTTTGTCCAATGGCCTTGAAGTTTCATAGTTCCTTTGGTTTGAGGAGAATCGAACATCCTTTTATTCTATTATTGTCGGTTGGTTTTCTTAAATTCTTTGTTGGTCTCTTATTTGATCCATAGGAGTTGAAAGACCTAGACCCAGTTAGATGAGAACTACGAGAGGAGAGGCTGAAGACGATTGGAGATTGGGAACACAGGAAAGCCACCATGAGTTGCAAATTCCACAGAGGAAACTGCGTTGAATGGCGTTGGGGACGATGATGATGTACTAATGGTAAATCGTCCGGTCGGTTCTTTCCCCCTTTGTTTATTTATTCATTTACTTATTTATTTGCAATCATTTCTTGCGTCTGGTTGTGTCGGACTGAGTCTAGAAGTCAGCATTAGACTTCCATTCCCTTTAACACCTTACCAAGTATATGCTGACCGTTTTATGGACATTAATTGTATCACTATTATCATACAAAATGGTTCCCATTCTCAGGCATCTCAGTCGTTACATCATCTTTTCTTATCCTTCCGGACGTGCCATTGCACCATATTACTTGCAAGATCTCAGTGCAAGAACCGCTAGCTTATAGCCTTATCCACTCATGCTCGGTTTTCAAGAAGTCCGGTTACGCAATCTTTACGCATAGCACTAGTACTAGAGCGAGGGAAGCCTCAAGTTGGCGCGTAATCTGTAATAGCATATAGGTTCTGGGTTGGCCGTAGGGTTACCGATTGGTATACGCAGTATAGGTACCTTGAGGGGTGGTCTCTACACCCGGTGGAATTAAGCTTACGAAGCAAGTAAAATTACTGTTTGAAACCGACCTACCCTATACACATTGGTAGCTGATGACAAACACTTGCTTTTAGAAAAGGAATGGGAGGGATAAATATAAAGAAGATGCTTCAAGTAATATGATCAGTTAACCTACTAAAATGCGATCACCTTTGTTAAGGTGACGAATAGGAACTGAATCTGTTCAGTTAACTAGAAGGAATTTGAAGGTACCTAAGAAATTATATATATATATATATATATATATATATATATATATATATATATATATATATATATATATATTACTTATAGTATATAGTTACATGGAAAGTATCAGGAAAAGATTGTAACATGAAACTTATAATCAAGTAATAAAGTCAAAACCAGTTTGAGCTGTGATGGAAAAAAAATTAATAAATAAATAATTAATTAAATAAAGCAGCTTGTGAGCGACAAATAGGCAGGTAAAAGGTGTACTGACTTTTATTACGTTGTTGTTGTTGTTTGAGATTAAGCTGGCCTTATGCCAGCACGGACTCTTGCTCATAGAGCACCCGTAAAATTTACATGTTTGCGGACGGATATGTAGTTTACGACCGACACTGACACAAAAATGACTCGATCCGACATGGATCTGTGTTTCTTGACATGCTTATCTACAGATATATTATTCGCTACAATGGGCTAATGTGCAAGAATGATATATCGGCAGCAAGGCTGGAAAGTGCTTAATGCAATGATAGGAGGTACAACGCGGACAGGAAAACTATATACATGAAAATTAGGAAAAAGCTTTGTCCTTACAAATACTCCCTTTAATTAAGTGGAAATCAGTCGAATGCCATATATAGTTCCTGTCTCGTCAATTATACCCAGAAATCTCAGTTATGGAATTATATGTCACAGTTAAATCATTATATAATTACTGTTGCAGCAACTTGTTCTATCGCAGGGTACAATAAGCTATTAATGCAATAATATGTGAAGTCACAGAAAGCTCTGCTTAATCTCTCCTTGAGAACTGTGTTTCTTTCTAGACGAAGATCGTATTTATATCACAGTGATAATTAACAGCATTTTCCAGTGCTGAAATAAACTAACCCTAGTCTACGACAATGTCTAAACTTATGTAAGTATAAACCCACCTGCCTGAGTCAGCGAGGCAAATGACGGGGCTATTTTCATGATTTCCTTGTGAAATTTCTTTTTCCCTAGCGCTACTAATAAATATTGTTGCTACAACGCCAATTTAATATTTCCTTCAGTTAGCCAGTCTTGCTGGATCTTGTTATCTTGACTCTCATGACAGAGTCAGTCACAGGGTCATCAATGGATTGTTGGGCAGGGGGATGGGGTCCTGGGTGAGGGGGGAATTTCCATTATGCTTGCGCCGACGAAATAAATTGCCGATACAGCGTCAATTTCCTAAATCATTCAGTTAACCAGTCCTCCTGGATCTCATTATCTTGACTCTCATGCTTTATGACACTGAGTCAGGCAAAAGGGTCATGAGGGGCCCTTCAAAAGGAGGGGGGGAGGGGCCGGGGTGGCCATCCTCCGTTTCACGGCCAACCCGGCCCGAGCCGAGTCATCAGTTGTGTAAACATGGCAGAGGGAGAAGTGTTATACGACTTTTGCGGCTCGACTTTCTGGGTAAGATTACTTTTCTTAATGAACCGGCTGTTTTGCATGCGGGCACAGTGCCCCCGACCGCTTCCGTCGCCCATTACCGTTCGCTTTGAGCTTGAATTACGTTCCGAAGGTGCCCTTTGCCGCTGAAATAAGCTACCTAAGTTTACCTCATTTTTTTCCCCTGTGGTGCGGGTGGCTGAATGACCAAATGTGATCTTTTTCGGTTGCCCCAGCAGGTGCAAGCTAACGCGTGATGTTGCGTAATGTCATTGACCAGATCTGTGGTCATGCCATGCTGATTAGCCATTTATGACCATAGTATGAGCGAAAAGATTTATAGTATTTTAGGCTGTAAGAGATGTGCAGTCTTTGCCAATGTCTGATCTTGCATCAGGTGACCGGTAGGTAAATCAGTTGCAATACGCAATTTTTACCAATTAATTTCGATAAATATTTCGGAATTGATGTGTGCAAATACCGCATGATGTTTCCAAGCTGTCTTATGATAGACCTTTACGAGGGACAAACAGTAGTAGTAAAGGCTGTTTGTCTACCTTCACACTCCCTGTCAACACCTGATGCTTGCCTAACCTATCGAAGGGTCATTAAACTCGTGTGGACTTCTAATTTTAAAAACACTTATCAATTTAGAACCCAGGTCTTGTATGGGGAGCAAAGTAAATAGGCTTGGTGTAACAGAAGAGGTCATGTAAAATGTATGAAGGGAAACTGTCATTTAGTAGTGTATCTTTAATTATAGGCTAATTACCAGTGGTAATGATGTATTGTTGAGGGCATTATAGGTAGAATTGCAGTTACTCCATTGTGAAGAATCATGCTGTTCGGCTTAGATGGACGTGAATGAGATGCAGGTATTGCTAAAGATTGGTGCACTCATGATGACTTTGATAAGAATGACATTTGACTCCAAAGTAGTTAGCTATGTAAAATGAATTGTGTGCAGTCATTTTAGCAGAGCTTGAGAGTACTGTACCATGGTATTAATGGGGGCTACCCATTCTGTCTTTTATGTATATTAATGGGGGCTACCTATTCTGTCTGTCTTTGAAATTTCTTGTGACTAGCCTGATGATATCTTTAATTACTACCTATATCCACTCTTGTGTAACCTAGGTATAATGCATTGGCTCCAGTGAGAGATCCCAGACAAGGATGATTGATTATTTAAATGCATCCCACACTTAAAGGTCAAAAACACCAATTCCAGAGACAGAGTGATTAGGACATGTTTTGCCAAACCTTTTGTTCCTCTATTGACTCAAGCTCCATAGAATGGTAATAATTGTGCACTGTAGGCATTATTTAAGATTCTTTGGAGCATCCCTCCAGCTCCTAGCTACAACTCCTTTCATTCTTATTACTGTACCTCCATGCATATTCTCGTTCTTCCTCCTTACTTTCCACCTTCTGCTAACAATTGTTTCATAATGCAACTGTGAGGTTTTTCTCTTGTAACACCTTTTAAAAACCGTTTTACTCCCAATTTCCCTTTCTGTACCGATTGACCTCTTATGTGCGAGCACTAGGCCTCTGGCCTAAGTTTTAGTGTATTCCATTCTGCTGATCTAGATGAAGATTAGGTATTGTATACTAAGCCATCAAGTGACTGTTGTTGGTCGCAGCCAGTGTTGGAGAATTATCTTAATAATCTGTTGAAGGTTCGTCCACCTCACGTCTCTTATTTCTCGCATCCCTCTCGACCCTAGTTGTAATCCAACAGTCAGCAAGTTGCCAGGCTCCAAATTTCCATCTTAGATCCGCTTTGGTCATTGGTCAAAACAGGTTTTCGTAGGAAATGTGCCTAAATTGTCTCTTTCCATGGAATTGTTACTCACTAGTGAGATGAGGCTGGGATCTTTTATCCACTAGAAAGAGAAAACACTGTACTATCACATCCTTATTAAAATCAAGAAGAGTTGATTAGATAATCATTCCCAGGTTATATGATGATATGTTATACTGATTGCATATATCTTCATAAATCAGGGCTAAGAGGGTAATCATGCCAAACATAATGGGTATTGATCTTGTTAAGGCACAAGCTGCGCTTCATCTCAAAGTCCCTGATATCCTTTTAAGTACCTTATCAAGCATTTCCTCGTGCTGTTTATCTTATCTTCCTTATCATTCTTATTAAACCTTGTTGGATGTCATAAGTTCTTTTGCTAATGCATTTAGGTAATCTCTTCAGTAGATGACCATGTCTTTCTTATCTGTTATAAATCATTGACAATCATGCTGTTTATCTGGATAAATGCTATATAGTGTGTCGTGGTTTTTTTGTCTGGATGTGATACATGACTAAAGCATGTTTTTTACAGGAACCAGAGTATTGAATGGTCAAGTTCACTGTACAGTTGAGACTGACACATTCTGAGAGTTATAATTTTGCTTTGTCTCTTGGAATGTAAAAGCTTTTAAATTTAACAGACAAAAAGGTTCTTGAATGGTATAAAAGTGGTATCAAAACATTGATTCTTGGAAAGGACAGGAAAAGGTTTTTCCAAAGAAATTTTAGTGAATCAGGGATGAGTAGTGATGGACAAGTACATATTATATTGGGAAATTCTTAGGAGACAGAAGTAGCACTGTAAGATATGGCTAATTATTTCAGTAGGTAAATGATTCTTGGTATGCACAGTCATTTGGTAGCGTGTTCACTACAAAGGTTCGGTTGAGATTATCATAAAAGATATCCATTAACATTGATCTCAGTAAGAATAGAAGGAACGAAAGTAATTACCTAAAGCTTCTGAAGTGATTAGTTACTAGTTCTTTACTTTTTTTTGTACAGATGTAGAAAATATGTTGATAAGGTTGTAAGTGTCATGAAAACTGGTGGTTACTTTGGAAAAAGTTAATTACAAATCAAATAGTATTTATCCAGAGATTTCACAAATGAAAAATGCTACATGCAGGGTTAGGATTTGTATGAATGAATTGAAATATTATATTGACACTGACAGAAGTATTGTTTGTAGAATGAAAATGTCATAAACTTAGATTACTACTCTGGTCCTCACTTTTTTTATGATATTTATACATAACACTAATTATTTTTATACTGAACTCTTTTGTGGGCAGTTGGTCCTACTAGTTTTGGTTGTTTTGCAACAACAGAATGGTCTGAAATGAGTTGTGAGAATTCACGTGAAGTAATAAGAATAAAAATATTTGATAATTATTTTAGAAACCCTTTGAAGAATTCTGTTAGCTAAGAATGATTAGAATTCATGTAGTCTGTATTAAGGAATTAATTTAAAATTTCTCTCACTGCTGTGGATTACTATAGGTCTTATTTTCTTTTCGTTCCAGGACTTAAATGTTACATGGCACACAGACAATCCAGACTTTACGCATTGTTTTGAGCGAACGGTATTAGTATGGATACCGTGTGCTTTCCTGTGGCTACTAGCACCTCTAGAAACACATTACCTCATCCAGAGTGTAGATCGACTTATACCATGGAGTTGGTTAAATATTTCAAAATTGGTAAGTTGAAGGAATATATACTAAATAATTTGTTGTGAAATTTGTATGTGAATAATTTGTTATGAAACTTGGTGGGCTGCATCAAGATTGTGTAGTTATTTATTTTTTCATACACTGATATAAAGCTACATTTTTTAAAGTAAAGATTTTTTTCATAGTAGCCTATTAATTATACATGGCCTTACTTTCATGGAATCTCTCTAGTTACTCTTAAGTTGGTAGACCTTGAAAGACCAAGACTTCACTGCATATGCCAAGATCACCGATCCTCATAATTACGTACATTTAATGGAGTTTTCTCGCAGACTATTAGTCTAGTGCTCTATAAACACTGGGCTAGTAGTGGTGGTTGTTGATGATTAGCAGTGAACAATATGGCATATGTCATGCATAGGTGAGACCAAAAAGGCATTGACAATGATGGATGATAGTACTTACATTTATGCTCAGTGAGAAGGAAATTGAATGGTAGACTATTGTGGCTGGGAAGGTGGAAAAGGTGTCTGCTAAATCTGAAGTACTAATAGGAGACCCCATAAGATATTACTGTTAGCTGTTGTCTTGTGCATTCATTATGAATTGGCTGATCCTTCTTACTATGAGCTAGTTGTACACATCTGTCTCATTGATAAATATCAGCTCCCACTGCTGATAAAATAAAACCATAATCAAAAGCATGCTTTTAGAGCTGTAGTAGTAGTAGCAAATCATATTATTTATGTTATTTTTAAGTGTAATGTCACAGTCGCTATCGATTTAGTAATGAAAGAAGGCACTGAAGGCATATGTTGAAATATGGGTTATACACTATGAAATACTGTAGGTTGAAATTGTAAAATAATTTACATTGCTTTTTAATTTAAAAGCATAATTAGAGGTGATTTTTAAGTAAAATAATTTAAGATGATTTGCATGCTTTTTTTTTTTTTTTTCACCAGGTTCATGTATCTTTACTTTCAGGCTGTGTCGAGTGTATTAGTACTTATCCAGTTTATAGAGATATTTTATGCAGTTCACTTAAGCAACATAGGGGAGAACGTACCAGGTGTCTTGTATTTGACCCCCATTGTAATTTTACTCTCACTGGTAAGTATCTTTCTATAGATTTCTATGTACAGTAGTATACATTTGCTTAAGATGTTGGTTGTGAGATAGACAGTTGGTTGTGAGATAGACAGATTGTGACATGGCAGTTAGAAGAGTTTTAACAGCTAAGTAAGGAAAGACTGAGGGGAACAAATGAGAAGTGAAGGCAGAAAGCAATGTAGCTTGGGCCAAAAGAGCATGGCAAACCTGTGGTTTTATCTAGTACCACACAATGGATGCTGCAGTTAGTAACTTTACAGTATAACTAATTGTGTCATCCATTTGGGTTAAGGCATGAATTGAACACTTGGGAGAACTAAGGTGTTACTTGTATCACATGAGAGACTTCTAGGAAAAAATTGTACATTTAGAAAGCACAAGTCATTTTGTATACATATTTTAACTAGCATTCATGGTATGAATAGTTGTCAATGGCACTCCAATTTCAGGAAAATTATATTGTATGTCTAGAATGTTCAGCTAATCTTGTTTATATACTTATTATAATGATGTTGCCTAAACATTCTTGACTCCCTTATTGTAATCATCTTGAAGATTACAACTTATGAACACTTAGTACAATATAGGATGATTATAACTCTTCACTGGATGTAATACAAAACCTTGTACATTATATGAAAAGGTTCCACCTGATGAATTTTGTGCTAGATATGCTTTGGGCATAATATATACTTTTTATTAAAGGCTGTCATAAATCTGATTTATCCCACAGGTACTACAGATGGTATTTATCGTGATGGAAAAGAAGAGAGGTATACAGAGTTGTGGCTATCTCTTTGTTTTTTGGCTGCTTCTGTTTCTTTGTGGGTTACCTGAGTTTCGTACTTATATCGTTAATGCCCAGGATGAGGTACGTTTAAAGTTGAGGATGCAGAGGCTTTCAATAATAAATGAGTATGTTATGTGATACCAGAGCAAATTTAGTTATCAGCATTTTTTTAAAGCTACTTATGTAAAAAAGAAAATATGTTTTAGAAATTGAGTAGTACAAGTATAATTAAACCTGTTTAAAGTAAGATTTGTTTTGCATGAAAATCCAGTTTCTTGTTTTTAACAGACACCTTTTTTTTTTCCTCCTTTGCAATTCAGTTTTATGCTACGTATCTTGTTTTTTGGAAACCATAGTATTTATTTGTACTTGCATTGTCATATCTCTTTGAAAGTTGATCAACAAGCCCTTACATATGTTCCAAACCTGTACTGTTTTATCTTTCTTATGTGGATGTGTTGAAATAAGACTGTAGTGTCAGTTAAGTTCATGTTCATTAAGACTTGTCTTGAGGAAGTCGATTAACATTTTAGTAAATTGAAAAAATGTAATCTTTTTTTCTATTTTTCACTTTCAGACAGCAGAATATCATACCTTGACGTTTGGAACGTACATGGTTCATTATCCCTTGGTTGTTGTCATTTTGATTTTGAACTGTTTTGGAGATGCACCTCCCCAGTATGTAGATTATCCACGTAGCGAGGTAAGCTCTACTTCAAGAACTTACTTGTTCCTGTGTTGTGGGGATTGGCATAATCTCTTATAAATGAAGGAAGATTTGAGTTGTTGGAAGTTCACATAAAAAATGCTTGAGATTAAGGAGAATGGAGTTAACTTAATAAATGACTTATGCTTAAAAAAAAATGTGACAGAATGGTAATGATGACGACTGATTATAAGTAGATGCTGCATGCAGGTATTTCATTGAAAAGTAGGACTGGGAAAGGTATCTCCAAAGCTGTCTTATTAGCATGAGGCTCTCAATGATCATTTGACTTCTGGTTATAGAAGTGAATCTAAACCATTGAGGATAGAAACTAATTCAATCACTTTAATGTTGGTTAACCCTTAAACGCCGAAGCGGTAAAATAAAAATTGTCTCCCGTGTGCCAGAGGTGTTTCGGAGTGAGCGCTGAACCGGATAAAATATTTTTTTCAAAAAATCACAGCGCGCTTAGTTTTTAAGATTAAGAGTTCATTTTTGGCTCCTTTTTTTGTTATTGGCTGAAGTTTAGTATGCAACCATCAGAAATGAAAAAGATTATCATTATCATATATAAATAATGCGATATATGATAGCACAAAAACGAAACTTCATATATAATTGTATTCAAATCGCGCTGTGCGCAAAACGGTTAAAGGTAACAAGTTACTTTTTTTTCGTTGTAATGTACACTAAATTGCAATCATTTTGGTATATAACACATTGTAAAACAATAAAAGCAACACAGAGAAAATATTATCACAAAATAATGCATGAATTCGTAACGCGTGGACGTAAACAAATATTTTTTTCAAAAATTCACCATAAATCTAAATATTGTCCTAGAGACTTCCAATTTCTTTCAAAATGAAGACAAATGATTGAATATTACTATACTGTAAGAGTATTAGCTTACAATTGCAGTTTTCGACCATATCTGACGAGTTAAATTTGACCAAATGTCAAATCTTTTTATATATTTTTTTTATATGCAATTATTTCAGAAATTAGAAAAGCTACAACCTTCAAATATTTTTCGTTTTATTCTACATGAAATTGCGCACATTTTCATATATAAAACTCTATGAAATGCCTAATATGAAACGGAGCAAATATTCCGAGAATGGGACGTACGCATTTCGGAGATTTGTGGCGGAGAATCCGCGCGCGGAAGGAAGGAAAGTTTTTTTTTTAAATTCACCATAAATCTAAATATTGTGCTAGAGACTTCGAATTTGTTTCAAGATGAAGATAAATGACTGAATATTACTAGACTGTAAGAGTTTTAGCTTACAATTGCGTTTTTCGACCATTTCGGTAGAGTCAAACAAAGTTGACCGAACGTGTTTTTTTTCTATTTATCATGATTTATATGCAAATATTTCAAAAATGAGAAAAGCTACAACCTTCAATTATTTGTTGTTGTATTCTACATGAAATTGCGCACATTTTCATATATAAAACTTTATGTAACGGCTAATTTAAAATGGTGCAAACATTACCACAATCGCATTTATGATTTTTTTCGGAAGAGTTACCACGCGGACGTAAGGAAAAAGTTTTTTCATAAATTCACCATAAATCGAACGATTGTGCTAGAGACTTCCAATTAGTTGCAAAATGAGGGTAAATGATTGAATATTACTAAAATATAAGAGTTTTACCTTACAATTGCGTTTTTCGACCATTTCGGTAGAGTCAAAGTTGACCGAAGGTTGAAATTTTGGCACATCGTTATTTATATGAAAATATCTCAAAACTGATAAAAGCTACAATCATGAGTATTTTTTAGTTGTATTCTACATAAAAATGCGCACATTTTCATATATAATACTCCATGTAACGGCTAATTTAAAATGGTACAAAAATTATGTCAAAGTGACGAAATAATTTCAGAGATGTGTCACAGATACTTTTTAGTGCGGCAAAAAAAGAAAGAGATTCGCGCTTGTGCGCCTGCATAACGATTGTAACAAAACACAACCTTGATCCGTGAACTCCCAGCATCCCCCAAGGCGCGTGATTCAAGAGTTTTCGGCTGGTAGGCCTAAAAGTATTTTTCCGCGAATTTTAAAAAAAACTTTTGTATGTCGACGTAAAATACGTCCAGTCGGCACCCGAGAGACAAAAAATGTCGATGTAAAATACGTCCAGTCGGCGTTTAAGGGTTAATAAGGCGGTCCCCAGTTATCGGCGGACTCGGTTATCAGCGATCCGATTTTATGGTGCTCGTTCAGCGCCATAAAATTGGTGGCCGAGTTCTGGTTATCAGTGCCATAACATACCTAACAGAGGAGTGCCTGTATGAGGTTATGTAATCTGCTGCATTTTTGTAAACATGCATTAACTGATTGTACAGCATTCATGTTTGTCATTTTAAATGTTACATTACCAGTAGTAATTCATGAGATATATCCTTTAGATAATAAGATTTTGAAGATAACTGCATGATTAAATAATTGCCAAATTCAAACAGAAAGTGTGTCCAGAGGTCAGTGCTTCCTTCCTAAGCCGCACCACCTTTGCATGGGTTGATGGCTTGATTTGGAAGGGCTACAGACAACCTTTAAAAGAAGAAGATCTTTGGGATCTTTCTTATGAAAATGCGGCACATACCGTTGTGTCAAAATGGGAAAAGAACTGGCAGAAGACAAAAGCAAAAGCTTACAAGTAAGTATTTATATATATAGTATTTTTATGTAATCACAGTGATTGTGTTGACAGTTTAATTTATACTTTTTTAATATTCTATGTGAATGTATCAAAGAATAGTTTTGAATAAGCTTTGAAATGTAATGTCATTAATATAGATTTTATGCATATTTATAGGCAATTCTGGGATAATTTTGGGTAAGTTTTGTCAAATAGGATTTCCTTGAATTAGAATTCTAGCTAAATTTGGTAAAGTAGTTAATTTCTCAAGTAGAGTTTTGTTTGCATGTATATATTAATTCTCAAAAGACAAACATACAGAGACTACATGAGTGTGATATATTTATCCTTATAGCCTGTAGGTTTGTGTAAGTTGAATTTCATTGGCCTTTACAAATACTAAATAGTTTGTATTTTTTGTGTAAAAGCTAAACTTGAATATCTGCATAGCAATCATTGGAAATGGAAGTTTGAATAATTTGTTGTGTGCTTTTTAAACAGGTCTAATAGAACCGATCCAGTGTTGTACAATTTGTTTTTACTATTTAAATAGGTTAGAACCCTTTAATTGTTGTATGATTAGTACGTTACATTCAAATGTACCACTGCAGTTATCTTATAATGATGGGTGTTTTTTAGTTCAAAGATTTGATTTAGAGAATGCTATGTAATAGTTTGTCCAACCAATTTACTAGTTCTGTGTAATATTTGTAGCACAAAGTATTGCTAATAGATAAGATGTAGAGAATGC
>NC_087211.1:65723556-65743732 GCF_015104395.2 Macrobrachium nipponense | reverse complement strand
TAATTCATACCAGCATATCAATGTTAACATAAACAGATGGACCAAAAAGAAAAATCCCTTGCAACATCACAATTTAAGATTTACAGTAGTAAGCTTATGTGTATTTTCTGAGACGGGTAGAAGAAAAAATAAAATACAGGTAATCCCCGGTTTACGAGGTTACATCACTTTTCAATTATATCTATCGGAAATTATTTCCAGGTTTACGACAAGTTCTAGGATTACGCCTGACACGTTCCAGGGTTACGCCGCTTATGACGCTGATCTCACAGAAGAAATATGATTCCAGAAATGCAAAATAATCAATATTTGAAGGTTTTTGATGAAAAATGCAATAAAGATGCAGTTTACATAGTTTATAATATACCCAAGCATCAAAGTAAGGTTTTTCTTTGGGATTTTTGACGATTTTCCAGCTTAAGACAATTTTCAGCTTAGAAAAACGTTGTCTCAAGAACGGACGGACCCCCCCTTGTAAGCCAGGGACTGCCTGTACATAAGCATCCTTATACATTAGTCATTCTTTCCATTCACTGAATATCAATATGTGGTACGAAAGTTAAAAACCAGGTATATATTACAACAACCATATACAGTGGTACCTCGGTTGAGGAATACAGTGGTACCTCGAGATACGAAATTAATCCGTCCCGAGGCGGCCTTCGTATCATGAGCTTTTCGTATCTTGGACCGCATTTTACATGTAATATGCTAATCCGTTCCAAGCCCTCCAAAAAACACCCAGTAAATTTCATAATAAAGCTAAATTGACCTATAAACAATGAAATACTACAACAATTTGGACCATCCAATACTTAACTTAATACGTACTGCTAATATACCTGTAAATAAAGTGTATTAGTGTGCATGGTATACAAGATATACTGTATGTACATACGTACGTATGTAGTAAAATGTGGAAGCTTACCTTTCGAGTGAGGCCATCTCCGAAAGTGGCGACAGAGGAGAAGGACAAACGGCAGATACGTACGTACACTTAACCTTACGAAACACACAAAAAAACGTAAGGAAAACATGATAAACTAAACTTTACGAAAAACATTAACAAAACTGCTAACACTTAACTTAACTTTACAAAAAACTTAAATAAAAAAAAAAATTTTTTGTCTTTTTGATTTTTACATTTTTTTTACTTTTTTATACTTTGTTTTTTTTTTACCACTTTCAACTTTCTGTTTTTTAGTAGTATCCCTTGGTTCTTCCTTTTTGCTTACTACTCCTACTAAAGGCCTCTTTAAAAAATAACTACCCAAGGAAGATTGCTTCTGCCTACTTTTAACAATGTTCCTGAAACGACTCAGGCAAACGTCACCGAACTGTGCAAGCATACGACCTGTGTAGGTCTTTTCGGGGTGTCTCTTTTCTACGAATGATTGCACCTTATGAAAAGCAGCTAGAGCATCCTTAATTTCTGCCTTTGTCCTAGAGTCCTCGTCCTCCTCCTCGCCGCTGCTAGAGAACTCCTCTTGAACGACGTTATGTTGCATGGCCTCCAACTCCTTCAGGTCATCCGTCGTAAGCTCCTCTTGGTGCTCCTCGAGAAGGTCATTGATGTCGTCCTCGTCGACGACCAGCCCCATGGACTTGCCAAGTGCAACGATCTCGTCAAGATCTGGTTGCGAAACAGTTTCAGGATCGTCAACTGTTTCTGAATCTGCAGCACCAGCTTTGCCCACGTCGAATCCCTCGAAGTCTCGGGCGGATATGGCATCAGGCCAGAGTTTCCTCCATGAGGAATTCAAGGTTCGCCTCGAAACCTCCTGCCAAGCTTGGTCGATGAGTCAGATGCATATCATGATATCGAAATGCTCCTTCCAAAATTCACGCAAGGTAAGGTTTGTGGTATTGGTGATGTCGAAACATCTCTTGAAAAGATGTTTCGTATACAGCTTCTTGAAGTTTGATATCACTCGCTGGTCCATGGGCTGGAGGAGAGTGGTGGTGTTAGGCGCAAGATAAAGAACCTTGATGAAGGAATACTCCGCTAGGATATCTTCCTCGAGGCCAGGAGGGTGAGGAGGGGCATTGTCCAACACCAGCAGGCATTTCAGAGGGAGGCGCTTCTCTTCCAAGAATTTTTTCACTGCCGGGCCGAAACACAGATTTACCCACTCCGTGAACAAAAGCCTCATTACCCAGGCTTTTGCATTAGCCCTCCACATCACTGGAAGCTTCTCCTTAAGCACTTTGTGGGCCTTGAAGGCTCGAGGAGTCTCGGAATGATAAACAAGTAGGGGCTTCACCTTGCAATCCCCACTGGCGTTCAAACAAAGTGCGAGCGTAAGCCTGTCTTTCATAGGCTTATGGCCGGGTAGCTTCTTCTCTTCCTCCGTGACGAACATCCGACGAGGCATTTTTTTCCAAATAAGGCCAGTCTCATCACAGTTGAAGACTTGCTGAGAACTGTAGCCTTCCTTGGTCATCATCTCGTTGAACGTCTTTTTAAAGGCTTCGGCCACTTTCGCGTCCAAGCTGACAGCCTCCCCATGCCGCACCACCGAATGGATGCCAGTCCGTTTACAGAATTTCTCGAACCACCCATGTGAAGCCTTGAAGTCTCGGGTTGGCGTTGATGTCCCTTCTCCTCCGTCGTCTTCGGCCTGGGCAATTAAATCGCCGAAAATAGCGCTGGCCTTGTGGGAGATTGCTGTCTCCGTTATCGTATCGCCAGCAATTTCTTTGTCTTTTAGCCAGACAAGAAGAAGCCTTTCCATTTCATCGTGCACGTGGGTCCTCTTGCTGGACAAAATAGTGACGCCCTTGGAAAATGTAGCTGCTTTGATGGTATCCATCTGCTTAAGGATGGTGTCTATTGTCAACGGATTTTGGCCATATTACTTGGCGATCACACTCAATCCCATACCAACTTCATACTTCTTGATAATCTCCATCTTCGTTTCCAAAGAAAGCATCCTCTTCTTTCCGTGAATTTCAAGTTTCTTGGGACCCATGACTACGTATATACTGTAGGTAATTATGTTATGTTGTACGTATACGTATAGTGTAAAGTTCTCACACAACACGATAAAGTATACTACAACGAAATCACTAACGAATTTACGTTAATAAACAAAATCGTTAGATCGAACGAAAACCACAAGCGTACGATACAGATGATACCATGCAGTGGCCGAAGAAGCATGCCGCTACATAGATGCATGATGGGAGGGATGCTGACCAATAGTAGAGAAGGATCTCATGGCGGTGATTAGCATCAGGAACCAATGGGAGAGCGGGAGGATGGTGGCGAGTCTACTCAGTTGGCAGCGCCAGAATTTCAAAATTGTTATCGGTTGTCCGGGCGAATCTCGGACTTTACAGCAACAACCTTTCATATCTTGAGCAATTTTCGTATGTAGGGCCGTAAAATTTTTCGTATTTGCTTTCGTATCTCGAGTTTTTTGTAAGTTGAGCCTTTCATATCTCAAGGTACCACTGTAGTCCTGCTCATGAACATATGTTTGAAAATTTTTTATTCCAGTTAGCGAACCGTGTTTCAAGCCGAGAAAACAAACATCCTTCATACTTGTCCATTAAAAGTTCCCCAATTTTTTTGGCGGAGGATGGCATTATGAGTACAGCTGTTGATGAAATGCAGAGAGAGAGAGAGAGAGAGAGAGAGAGAGAGAGAGAGAGAGAGACTTTGCTCTGATTAGGTTGTTACACCAACACGTACATCAATATGCAAAATTCGAATACATTATACTAGCTGTATTGAGAATAATTAAAATTTTAATAAAACATTTTACTGTATCTAATCATACTGCAAGTATTAGCGTTATATTATCGAATTATAAAATATGATCACACGAGATCATGAGCCATTTGCATTCTAGTTTTGTTTACATTATTAAAATCATCAGCTGATTGGATTTTACCAACATCATCCGTCTTTAGTTGCCAAATGAAACTTGAGTCAGAGGTGTTTCTTTTGTAAAAGATCAAAACTGGGTTTAAAAATTGCAACTACATTATCTATAAACACAGTAAATTAAACGGAGTATATGTGTGATCTTGTCAGTTTTGGGTACGTACTGCTTTTGCCTCCAAATCGTTTTAGATATCGATATGCAAAAGTTAAATAATAGTGTACTACTGAGAATAATGAAAACATTAATAAAAAGTTTGTTTTACTGTCTCTATCATATTTGCATGTATTATTGTCCTACTTATCGTATTACAAAATATGAACAGAGCGATCATTTGCTATTTTCATTCTGGTTTTGTTTACATTCTTAAAATCATTAGCTGATTGCATTTTACTGACATCATCCCTGTCTTTAGCTACTGAATGAATCCTAATTCAGAAAGATGTTTCTTGTGTGACAGATGAATAATAATGAATTTGATTTTTATTTATGGAATTACATTGAAAATAAGCAAGTCTTTAACTAGACAACTGTAATGCAACTCTTAGTAAACGTGTGTTAAAGTCAAACCAATATGTCGTGGCGGGTGACAGGTTTCTCCCGGATTATATCGTTCGCAGTTAAGAACATTTTTGGTCATTTTACCCATAAGGAAACTGATCTATACTTAAACCTAAAACCTGAGCGGTAAAGGCGGATTAAGCACACAGATGGAGTGTTTGCTCCATATTTATCCCAGATTGTTTTTCATTTCATCTGAATGCGACCTTGAGTAACCTTTGCATGCATACGAGTTGCGCGTGGCACATACAGACAAAAACCCGAAATTATTAGTATACATACATATATAATAACTGCTAAAATGGAATATGGACAATAATCAAATGGCTTGAAATTATGGCATTATTACATGATCTGTGAGTACTATTTCCAAAAAAAAAAACAAAAAAACACAAAGAAAGGAAAATCATTAAGAGCAACCAAATTTACTCTTTGTTTCTTTAGAGAACAAAGAGCAACCAAAATTTACTCTTGTTTCTTTAGAGAACGAAGTACATGATACAACAGATCTCAGGTAAAGTTATAAACAAGGGATTATCCTCAAGGCTGAGATCTAAAAGGATAAATAGATCTGGCAGAGCTGTACTCTTTTCTGGTCCCACCCATAGCAATCTTAGAATCCTGAAAAGATATGTTTTTTTATACTTTAACATTTAAAACATTAGAGCCTATGAAAAAAACACAAAAGTCAAGGTATGGTTGACCCTTTACAGCATACAGATGGAGAGATTTGATAAGTGATAACCTTTTATTGCATTACATATCCCAGAATAAGACTGCCTCCAAACTCCCCATAAGCCAAGTTTAATCTTACTGAAAGATTTTTATCGAGTACTGGGTCACGTCTTTAAAGGAGTGAAATTCCAGCTTGAATGATTAGGATTTCACTCCTCATTATAAAGCCATAAATTTGTTTGGTCTTCCATTTTCGTCTATATAAAAGAAGCGTTTTGTATATGTACATTGCCATTCATTGGACTCATCCTGCAAATTTATAACAAGGGAAAAGACAAAAAGTAAGAGACAAAAGTGTGGGTGCAGGGATTGGTCTCGCACCATCCAGTACAGAAATTAATCTGGCCTTTACTAATAACAGATGAGATTTTTCCCTGTGTCTACAAAGGAAAAAGTCCTAAACTTTTAGATTCAAATATGAAGCATTTTGATTACACCTGTCATCTACCACGACATTTTGGTTCGACTACAGTTATGGTAACTAACATGCACAAACTGCTGCTTATTAATATAAACTGCAGGACAGTAAAAACTTTAGCATAACTTTTAGAGATGAAAGCAAGGTAAATTAATAGAAAAACAGTAACAATAATGCAAAGGATGCTGGCATGAGAGTGGTGTACCCACTATGAGCCCGATTTGAAAAAACATTCGGCGCTTGATCCAAAGGTGAAAACCCTCAAATTGATATTTCCATTTCGCACTGGGGAATATATCTGTAAGCACGATATACCCACGGTCTGTTATCTCAGATTGCACTACAGTGTTTGTATGTAATTAAGGTATTTTAATTTTTCTATATTCTTTGTCCCCCCTAAAAAAGAAAAAATTGTAAAAAAACCAAGAGGAGCTACAATTTCTTGAGAAAAACTTTGTATACTTACTTATGTCATCCTCTTTATGTGCACTTTCAGTAAGATATTGAAGAAGAAACTCTTGAAATTCTCCCTTTCTCTCTAACAACTCTTTGTAAGTGCCTTCCTCAGTAATTACGCCATTTTTCAAAACGATTATTTTGTCTACTTGCGACAAATAAGTCAAACCATGTGTCACTAGGATGCGAGTCTAAGGAAAAAACAGAAAACTAATTTTCAGAATATGAAAAACCTCTCTAACTCATGAATATAATTGACAAGTAAATAAAAAGGAGAAGAAATGAAAGCAATAAAATAAAAAACAGATATAAAAATGAATAATCTTTCACAAAGTAAAACAATTCCAGAATCATTGTGGCTTCTTCAGGTTGCAAAGCCACTTTTGTACAGGTTAATATCAAGCAAAATAACTTGTTAAACTTCTTCCACATCTTTCATAGTAGTTGCCTGGCAAAACAGATTCAAGATATATCAAATATCCTTCATGAAAAGTTAGATTACATGCTTTCAGCATGTTGTGGGGGCAAAATAATTTCAATTTCCCCCATAGTACAACTTCTTAATTCTACCCCGATTTCTAATGCCGCAGAAAATAATTCTATGTACAGTAGAGACCCGGTTCACGACCGTATTAGAACTCGACATAATCGGATTTCACCACTAAATTCCAATAAACTTTGTATCTGTTTTCAACCAAAAAACCAGTTTCCGACCCACGACCATATGATGTTTGTAAACAAAACAACTGTTTCTGCCAGCCACCGCTAGTTGGCGTCATCCAGTGCTACCAAATGTAGCATAATTTCATGTTTTTTAGCATAATTTGACCCAAGAATTGGAGCTTAGCATAATTTCTTTCACACTTAGGGTTTTAGTGCAATTTTAGAATGTAATTTCACTAAAATTTTAAATAAAATGCAGAAAATTCCTCAATTTCATACACAGCTATAGTGAATGTATCTTCAAGTGAAATTGCCTCAAAAGCAGCACTAACAAATGAGTTAATTGCTAAGTTTTGAACCCAACTAAGGAATGTTAAATTTTGTGAATATAAATAAATACCCACAGTGGCATGACAATGATCAAGTAATAAGTACGTATGTTTTTCTTCTTGAGTAGAGACTGGTTTGTTTATTACCTTTTTTTTTTAGTTTTAATTTTTCAGTAAATATCAGTAAATAACAAAATGTTATATTTGAAGTAATTTTCACACATTTTCAAGTATTTAGTAATTGTTTATGTGACTGTTAAAGAAAAATGGTTCTGAGTGGCATGATAATGATGCAGTAATAAGTAAAATTGTTGTTTTTCTTCACATTTGTATGTGCGATCTTCACGCATTTGTCAAATAGTATAATAATGATTGCATATCAAATAGTTGTACTAGTGATTGCGTATGTGATCTATTAAAGAAAAATGGTGTTTTATTACGAGTTTCCTAACATGTAAAGATCATCAAATTTTAGTTTATAATATTGTCTGTTCGTCACTTTGTATCATTTTCACCTCAATATATAAAGAAATGTTTTAAATTTCCATTACATCGTTGTGTTAGCTCAAATGTATTAGAGAAATGAGAAAATGATAGATTAATAGCATAATTCTGGCACAAAAATTGCACCATATTTGGCATAAATTCTTGCTTGGACCGACTAGCATAATTTAGCAAAACGGTTGGTAACACTGGTGACGACACTCAGCATTGTTTAAAGTCCGCAACTAATGTTTACAAAAATTCAAACATGTGTCGTGTCTTGTACACCTTGTGCGCCATTTCGTTTGCTTTTTCGGTGGTATCAACTCTATACGCAGTTACCTTTTGATTCATCATGGGTCCCAACATTCCTACTGGCTATCTTTTAAAACCTTTTTGCTATTGTAATCTCTGAAATAATGGAAAAGTGTTTACATGGCATCTCGCGTTTTCCTTCTTCAATATGTTTCCATCATTTCCAACTCCAAAATAAACCTGAAGTTTCGCCTATCCTCTCCTCTGCATGAAAGTGATGAGCGAAAAAAAGATTTAATCAAGCACCCGTTGCTTGATTTTTTTTGCAAGCGTAGACATATTCTAAAACCATGCTCACACTTGAGGCGCGTGTTTCAGTAGCAAATGCAATACGTATTTAAGTGTTAGGTTTGGAGTGAAGGCAATGTTACGTACGTAGGTTACATGTGCGGTTTTCGGTAGCGAATGCAATCTTTAAGCTTTGTTAAGCTTGCCGTAAAGAAGAAGTTAGTCATAGCTTATATCAGAGAAGCCACTATGCCATATTAAGTGCGTAGTAATAAGAAATTAAGAAGAATCTTTTATGTTGTGTACTGTAATACGTCAATGTTTACGTGTAAGATTTGGTAGTGAAACCAGTTACATACGTAACATGTTCGGTTTGGTAGCAACGCAATCTAAGCTTTTTAAGCGTGCCGGTAAAGAAGAGTTAGCCTTAGGTTAACTCAGAATCTGCTACGGTATACATTAATTATAGAAATTAAGTAGATTCTTTTATGTTTACTGTAAAAATACGTCATTGTTTACGTGTGAGATTTGGTAGTGAAACCACTGTCACATACGTAACGTGTGCCGTTCGGTAGCAAACGCAATCTTAATCTTTGTTAAGCTTGCTGGTAAAGAGGAGGGTTAGCCTTAGCTTAATCAGAGAAGCCGCTATGGTATAGAATAATTATAGAAATTAAGACGATTCTTTTATGTCTGCTGTAAAAAGACGTCAATGTTTAACGTATGAGGTCTGGTAGTGACACAGTTTACATA
Organism: Macrobrachium nipponense; assembly: GCF_015104395.2. NCBI lineage: Eukaryota > Metazoa > Arthropoda > Malacostraca > Decapoda > Palaemonidae > Macrobrachium > Macrobrachium nipponense. The sequence goes on along the minus strand of NC_087211.1, from coordinate 65,734,901 downwards.
TGCAACGCGTGCGCGGTAACGAATGCAATCTGTAGGCAAAAAAAAAAAAAAAAAAAAAAAAAAAAAAAAAAAAAAAAAAAAAAAAAAAAAAAAAAAAAAAAAAAAAAAAAAAAAAAAAAAAAAAAAAAAAAAAAAAAAAAGGTTAGCTTGATATTAAACTCAAGAGATGCTGGTACGTAATGGTATAGTAATTAAAGACATTAAGAAGATCTTTTACTTATACGTACGTATATATGTACCATGCAGTACCATAATAATTGTCAGTCTAATAAGCTTGAAACCAGCCCTGATATTGGACAATTTGCCGTAAAAGACGTACCTTTTTATAAGGACATTTATGAAACAAAATCGTTAGTATCAAAACATTACATTTACTGAAAGATAATTTTCAAGCGAATTTGTATACAGTATTGCAGTCGACTCCGTAAAAGATTTACCATAAATTAATATTGAATGTAAACGTTTTCTAGCTATTGCGAGATATGGTTTGTTTTACTACCATAGTCCCGATATAAACCACCAGGGCTGCGCTATGGTTTTGTTTCCTTAAATGCCGACTTACTGTAGGCAAATTTTTGCAAGTTTTTGATAAATATATATTGGGTTTAATTTTAATAGTTTATTAATTTACTGTAATAATTAAGACTTGCTTTTCAATGTTTTTATTATGTTAGCAACACGTTTTATGCCTACCCACTACATTACAATCTACTTACTATTTACCTAGTAGCCTATGGCGCTTGGTCAACAATCGGTTGGACGCCAGGCTAGTTTCTTTTATACTGTATATTATACATTTAAAATTATAAATACACGTTTAACATGATATTTATTTAACTTTTAACTTATTTAGTTGTAATTTACATGTAATGTATTGTATAAAAAGGCAAGGTTAGGGTAATAACTGATGGTCAAGAACGGATTAATCCATTTTCAGTATTTCTTATGGGAAAACGTTGATTCAGTTCTCGAAATAATCGAATTTCGACGCTCCTTCTGGAACGAATTATCGTCGAGAACCGAGGCTCTACTGTATATTCATTCTACATCTCACAGCAACAATCAATGACTGATTTGTTCATTAACGAACAACTGTTTTGTTTCTACTACGAACTTAGTGTTTGCATTACAAAGTGTACTTCTTAGCATTATTGCATTTCCCTCCCACCATGTAACTTTATCATTATGCATTTCCCTCCCACCATGTAACTTTATCATGTACAAGCATAGTCATCTAACTGAATATAGGCTAGGTCTATCCAGCGTGGCTAATCTATTTATGAAAATTTACATTTGTGGGGTCTGAAAAAAACTTAAAAAACCATAACCTAAAGCTGTCATACAAAAATCATAATCAATTTATACTGATTAAAGATTAACATTCTTTGTTAGGGTGAACAAAACGGGAACATATATTTTATTTCTTCTAACAGACTGCTGTCGTTATCTAAACACTTAAATAATCCCTCATCACTAATGTTTCAAGACATAGATACATTATATGCAAGTTACATAAAAGAAAAAAACTAACCTTCCTTTTCAAAATTCCTTGGGGGCCAATTACGTGTTCAAAGATGTGTTTCCAACATGTGAGTCAACAGCACTCAATGGATCGTCAAGCAGATAAATGTCTGCATCACTATAAACAGCACGTGCAAGACTAATGCGTTGCTTCTGCCCACCACTTAGATTTATACCCTGAAACAAATAAAAAAAAAAAAAAAAATTATTACTAGCTACTATTCCCAGCACACGTGGGAATAAAGGAAATGAATATGCAGACTGCTGCCAAATTAGCCTGCACTATCCCTCCAACAATTTCATATGCCCCATGTCAGACTGGATAAAATCTGTTAAAACATTGATTTACCAGGATTGGAAAGAAGAATGGGCTCGGTGCCAACAACAAATAAACTTAAAAACATAAAAACTGAAGTCTATGCATGGAGGACATCCTCACAGGATGAAAGATCAAAAGAGGTGATCCTAGCAAGGCTCCGTATAGGACACACAAGATTCTCACATGGTCACTTGATGTCAACACCACATGCTGAACCAGTGAAATGTAACAGATGTCAAACACCCATGACAGTACAGCATTTGCTTGTTGAGTGCCCAAATTGGACCCAGCAAAGATCTATTTATCTGCGGAGTTTGAGTTTGGGAATGAAAAATATTCTTACTGAAAGCAGGGATTTTTCAATTAATAAAATCATAAATTTTTTAAATAAGACGGGTTTCTCAAATAAAGTCTAATTTTTTTTTTCTTCTTCTTCTTCTTCTTCTCAGGATTGATCCCTGAGAACCAGCCCGAGAAGAGTCTACTCGAGACTCAGAGGTCTGGAAAAACTAACCCTATTATAATAATAATACCAGCTACTATTTAAAGCACCAAAATTTAGGTTCTTGATGAAATATGGTAAGGTGGCCACTGACTGGAAAACAAATTGAGTAAAACAAGACTTATATATTGGTTTTTACTTCTCTTACTGGTGAGACATCAGGAGTTAAAGGGAAAATCAAAATTTTGATGAGGTGTGCCTGTTAGTGTTGTTAGTTGGGAAGGTCTCATAGCTAATGTGGAAGAAGCAGACACATGGAAAACAGGCATATCTCAAAAACAGGAATATAGCTGAGCATATGATGAGTAGAGTTAGATAACAAAAGCAGAAGGATAATAACGAGTATATTAGAAAGTGGACGGAAATCAAGTCTACTTAAGTACAGAAAAACCCGATGTAAATAGACTAATGATGGGGGTTATGATGGATAATACTTGAAAATTTCTCATTACAAAGGAAAATGGTCCAACAATATCCAAATCAATGCCTGTGATTAACATATCCAAACAAACAATCTAAGAATAACAACCCATGAATGACAACTGACTCTTGACGAGTTAAATATGACACAACATGCCCCATTACAAACTACATATAAATCACTTGGGTAAAAAGAACAACCAGCTTTATTAACTATCCATAGTAGTTCTGATCTACAATATTACACTAAATAATACTTACTTTTTCACCGATTTCTGTCTGATCACCAGCTGGAAGCATTTCAAGATCTGCTCTTAATGCACATGACTTAATACACATTTCGTATTTGCTATTATCCTTACTCTGGTTGAAAAGAATATTGTTCTCCAGGGTGGCATTCTGAATCCAAGCTTGTTGTGAAACATAAGCAATTTTGCCCTGAAAAATACAAGAAATAGATTTAATACAAAACCAAAAATAGATTTCCTAGAACCGTAAATCAAAGGAATGATTTGAAAGTTCTACAAGTCATGAAAATCAAAACCCCAACACTGACAGAAATATTTAAAACATATCTGATGAGTACTTTCTTTTGTAAATAAATTACATGTTTGAAAATAGTCAAGCAAAATATTCCCAGAATTTTTAATATAAAGAAGCCATATGGTAAATACTACACCCAGTATTATAAATACTTTCTGAAAATATATTAAAAAAAAAAATTAATCTGCCATAAACCACAAGCAGTCAGTATGCAAGCAATAACACCACTCGACAGAAAACATAAAAAAATCTAAAAAAAAAAAAAAAAAAAAAAAATCAGAAGCACTTCAATAAAACATTTACTTCCCATTATTAAATAATTAAATTCCAGGCCACTGAGATAAAATTCCTAATTTTCACAAGGCTGAATTAGGAAGGTTTCATCTATTACATTATAGGTATTTCATCCTTACTATGATTTACACTTTTAAGGTTGTCTTCACTTTCAAGCTTCTCTTGGAGAGAGAGAGAGAGAGAGAGAGGAGAGAGAGAGAGAGAGCGAGAGGCAGAGAGAGATGAGAGAGAGAGAGAAGAGAAGAGAGAAATATGACCTACTTACTTTGACATTTACTCTGCCAGACTGCTTTTCCATTTCCCCAAGAATAGCAGAGCAGAGTGAGGATTTTCCAGCACCCACATTTCCAACAACAGCTACTAATGAGCCATCATTAACAGAGAGGTTGATTCCTTTGAGCACTGGCTTACTATCATCCTCATCATGTCCCCATGCAAAGGTACCATTCTCAACCACAATAGGCCTGCCTGTATAAATATGAAAGTGTTTAACCAAGTAGGATAACCATGCTGACATCATGATATCAAGGATAACCATGCTGATATCATGATATCAAAGGTCAGTAATCTAAGATTTCTGAAACTTAAGTCAGAATATTCAAACATTCATCTTGCACTAGTTCACATAACTGAAGGATGAAATGACCAATGGTATCATAATTATATATCACTTACATCATTAGTATATTCATCATCATAATTACAAGCAATAAAATTGACTATTACCAGCATTATAAAAATTCATTACAATCTTATAATTTCACTTGAAGCTTTTATACAGGATAACCTAATTGCAAGAGATGAAGTTGAGTATAAGAGATATGATAAGTGACTGTGACTGAAAATATATTTTTTACTATAAAATATTTCCACAAAAATCCATTAATCATTAACAGCTCTACTCTATGTAATGGACCCAATCACACCTTGGCAACCTTGAAAGAAGAAATGCTCCACTGCACATGCCTGACTCAGAATGCAGTGTTCCGAAAGGCTATTTATGACTGATGAACTCATATAAAGAACATAGTAGGTATGAATTGTACTCACTTTCTTGGGTATCATGAATAACACTGTTTGGATCAAGTTCATCCACATTCATGAATTTATTCATCCTCTTCAGCGACACACTAGCCTTTAAAGAAAACAAAAGTTGAGTTGCTACTGTAAACATATCCTTAAGGCGCACTGATAAAAAAATATGTAATATGTATTCTTCAGTAAGGACAAACACAAGAATTTTAATGCTAATCAATCACAAACCAGACTACAGTTGACCCCAGGGGACCCCCAAATAGCTAAAATCCGAGACTATGTACATGGAACCCCTCTAAAAACACTTATAACTGTCTATTTTGATAGTTCAAACACCTCCCTAAAAATGCTTATACTTAAGTATTTTAATATTTAGTCACGAAAATTATGTGGAATACAGTGATTAGTGAATATTTCTCTATGAAAAATACAGCAAATAAGCAAATTCCGCAAATAATGTGTATGTACGTATATATATATGTTCCATAGAAAAACCTGCGAATAGGCGAGTCTGTGAATCTGGGGGTCAACTGTACATTACAGTAAAAGTGAAAAGGAGTCCATTGTTTCTGGTAAAGCTACATTTCAGTGATAATGGTTCCTCATATTGCAAAGAGAACTGTTCATCAATAATAAATAAATACCTTATCTAACTCTAAAATAAGCCAAATATATCTCTTACCTGAACTAAACTTGAGATGAGCATAGGTAACATAGCAATAGGAAACCTTAACAAGTTAAATAACGACAAGGAAACAAAAGCAGTTTTTGCATCCAACACATGTTCATCAGAGATACTGACATAGGTTGCAAATGTAGCCAATGATACCTGTAAAGAGGTGCAAAAGGTGAATTATAAAGCTACATGGTACTGAAAATTAGTATAATTCAACCATACTATTTCTAACAGTAATATGTCTAAGGTAATGAATATGCCTCATGCTTGGTAATCCTAAAAACAATTTTATTTTCATTTCAAAAATAAAACTAAATATGTTAAACAAATTCATCCCTCGTATGCAACTTCTTTCAAGGTCTTCAAACATTGTACAGACCGATATATTTTGTCTTACAAACTTTAACAGTAGCATTACCACAAATGCACCACCTGGTATATTTAGGAACAAAGCAGCTGCTCCAAATATTTTAGTGAGGAATGTTAGTTGTGTGGTTAGAGGTAGTTTTCCCTTACCCTTAATAGAAATAATGTTACAAAGGGGAAGAACTCCTTGACACCTGGAAGACATTTGGTGATTTGGCAGAAATCAGAGTGCTGGAAGCTTTCTCAAGGTTAGTTTCAAAGGGACAGATGTGGTCACACAGCCAAAATCCCAAATATAAGAATCAGTGTGTTTATCTAGAGTGTGAGCTAATGTAAATGAATTGTTAATACTGGAAATTACTTTTGCTTTTAAAAAAACGACATATAGCATTTCCACAAATATGCTGTGTAACGGACAATCTTTGTTTAGTTAAAGTTTTTTATTCTTTTATACCATGTACCTGTAAGGAATACTATTTACAGAAATACTGTAGATGGTACAGAGGATTCTTTGGTGTCTCATTGGTCTCAGCTTCACTGCTTTCTGCCTTTTACTTTTCATCAAATACCCTTTTGCTCTTGCTAATTAGCTGACCACCTTCTTCAACTTTACTTTGTTACAACTTTCACTTCATTTAAAAACGATAAATACTTAGGGGGAGGCCTATGAGTATGGATATGTGATTCCAAGAAATTTATAATGCTTAAAATCACACATTATACAATATGTAATGTACAATAATAAAAGGTGTAAAAAATTTTTCTGACAATCCCTAACAGCTAAATAATCAATTACTTACCAAGAAAGGTGTGCAGGTCCAAATAAAAGATGTGCCAGCAGTAAGATAAGCCATTTGTTTCAAAACTTTTATTTCTTTACCTCGAACCTGAAGCACCTGTTCTTCAAATGATTGTTCCCAAGCATAAAGCTTTAAAAACCTGCAATACGAAGAAAACAACTAAAAATTTACTTAAGGACACAATAGTACATTAGTTTTGATATTTAAAAATCTATGCCAGAATACAGAAAGCTGCTGAATGCATAAAAATGATAAATTATAAATATGTTACCTTTATTCCATTGAGAATTTCATTCATGAGCTTTACTCTATGATCTTTATTTTTCATTTGCTTCAACTGAAGGTCCTTTGTTTTTTTGGCAATCACTCCATTTATGGGTATGACAATGATCATAACGGCAAGTCCTGCAAGAACTGAGGGCCCTGGAAAAGAATAATGTACATTTTTTAGTCTGTAACTTCAGCCCAATAATTACTCTATGCATTGCATTGCATAACTTTTATTTCAAAAAAATCTCTCTCAACTTCTTTAAACATTAACTTTAATATCTTTTTTTTTTTGGGGGGGTAATTTTTGTGTTTACATTATAATTATAAGAAGATATTTTCCCAAGATCAACCGAGTCGTATCCCTACTCTTATAGGGATCACCCCAATGATTTATTTTGAAAGGAGGTGAAAACTGGAGCAAGGTAAGGAAGCTGAACTACTAGGTCGAACAATACCAAAGAACATGGATAAAGTAAAAGGCAGTGAACAATGCACCTAGGGTAGAAAGGATGCTGCAGAGAACCTTTATTACCCTTAATGCCCCTCACAAACACCAATAACGGCAAAACCCATTCAAGGAATGTTTTTCCAGGGAAGCCACCATTCCCAATCTACAGTTAAAAGATTTACTCTAAATTCAAAATGACACTGCATAAGTCCATCCACTTAATATCAGCATCCAGGAGTAATTTTGACCACTTAATTCATTTACTTTTATGCAAAGAAACTTATTACATGCAAGGCACATTTAATCCAGCTTAGTTGTTCTTTAAGCTACATGGTTGATCCAACTGATCCAAATGGGATGAAAACAATTATTTGTGACAGCCAAAACCAAGGCACTACGTATTAAGAGAAATCCAAACATAAGCCTAACTATAGCTGATTTTTAACAATATCTAATGTGTATGGATGTAATGCTTTCTGCCTGCTATTTTATCTGTTTCCTTTGGTCTCTCCTTAAATAGCGGTTCTAACTTCTATAACTCTGCCGCATTGCTTTTCAATTCTCAATAACAATATCCTTTGGGTGGGCCCTAAAAGAGCCTAGTAATATGATACAATACCCTTGTTAAAATACACCCCAAAAAAAATATATCATTTGTAAGATACACATGCTTCATTTACAAGGTTTGATTATGCTTAAGATGAGAAGGAGCACATCAAACTTTAATATCCTGATTAAGCAATTTCAGTCAAGTACGGTACAGTACAGTATGTATAATTGAACAAAATTAAACTCAACCTCTACCCCTGAAATGGCCTGTACCTTCCTGACAAGTCTGACTTTCACAAAACCATAACACATATATGTATATCTAAGCAACACATACCTAACAGTTCCCACAAGAAATACAAAGCAAGGCCAATCTGCAGTGGTGCAGACCATAACATGTTGATGTAAGTTGTGATGTCCATAAACCGCTGTGCATCTACAGACATCAAGTTGACTATTTCTCCTGTAGTTGACTTTTTCTTTGCTGAATTTGATATTCTCATAGCCTAAAAATACATTAGGACATTATGACAAAATTACTTGCTGAAACATTAACTAATGAAATTACAGGCAGTCCCCGGGTTATGACGGTCTCGGCTTACGACGTTCCGAGGTTACGACGCTTTTCAATTATATCCATCAGACATTATTTCCAGGGTTACGACGCATGTTCCAGGGTTACGATGCCTACAAAGCTTATCTGGCAGATGAAATATGATACCAAAAGTGCAAAATAATCAATATTTGAAGGTTTTTTGATGGAAAATGCCATAAGAATGCAGTTTACATAGTTTTCAATGCACCCAGAGCATTAAAAGTAAGGTTTTCTTAGGATTTTTGACGATGTTCCGGCTTACGACCATTTTCGGCTTACGACGCGTCTCAAGAATGGAAGCCCCGTCGTAACCCACGGGGACTGCCTGTACATACATGATCATTCAGTGCTCATTGTTCTGAAAAATGACATACATTTTTCTTAATTCAAGTAAATCTCAAATTTTAAAAATATCTCAATTATAGTGCCCAGCAGTGCTTACCTTAGTATACACAGCAGATATAATCGCTGTTCTCATTCTTAGACCAACTAGAAACATTCTCATGAAATACTGGCCTAAGCACAGTGACTGTATTTGAGCGCAAATGAACATCAGAGCTGCGTACAAGTAACCATGCCACATGGGTGTATCTTCTGCAGAGCTTTCTGTAAACTTAATAAAGCACTGAAAAGAAAACGAAAAAAAATAGTAAGCATGAATTTTATTTTATCTCTGGTCAGACTATATTTTCACAGTTTTTAATAAGAATATGAAGTGGAACATTCTGGCAACTTTAATGACCACTTTTATCTTTTTCTTATATTGCATATAACTATCCTTGGGCTAACAGACTGAGCAAGCCAATTAATACAATTATATTTCATTGCATAATACAATGTAAAATCCTTTCTTTTCTTAATAATATAAAGCCTAAATAACCTTTACATTCGAGATAAAATACTGTATAGGTAAAGAAGCAATACTTGTGCTTCATGAAAGTAATTAAAAGATGCAAAACACCTGGTATATGAATAAAAAAAATGAATCCTCAGACAGTACAAAAATTACTGCATTTGTTCTATGCAAGATATGAATCCTCAGATAGTACAGAAATTACTGCATTTATTCTATGATATAAACAGTATTCAAAATAAAGGCTGAAAGGAAACAAACTCATAACATTGTAGGGGTGTATCTTGCTAAAACATTTAAAATAAGACATTGCCCTTGAAGATTACACACCAACTTATTACTATATAGATTACACACCAACTTATTACTATATAGATTACTATATCCTGATTTTAAAAACTTATACCCGCCTAAAAAATCAAAACAGAAAGGATTGTACTAACGTGAAGATTTCAAGAAGGCTGAAACAAGAATACTACAGAATATCAAGAGTTCTTAACTTTCCACAGATCAGGCCGGTGACTTCCCTGACAATGAGGGACCATAAATGTCAAGTAAAACTTACATCACTCAGGAATTCCCTACCTTTCCTTATGCTTAGCATGAGTATGAAAAGTTAGTCTACTGTCTGGATATAGTAAGCAGTTCTACATATACAAAAAAAAAAAAAAAAAAAAAAAAAAAAAAAAAAAAAAAAAAAAATCAATGTCAGCTAACATTTATGAGAGAAGACTAGAAATGACTGAAATTCTAAACTCACCTTAAGATCTGTGGACTCAGAAACTGCAACACATCATGGGAAAACTTTAATATACCACCAAAAAAGAAAGATGGGCCAAAGGTCTTCACTAATGCAGGAAGTATGGAGAGATACTCTTTATCACCCGAAGTTCCAGATATTTCAACATGTGCATAGTTATTTGCATAGGTAGCAGACGTGTGGGATTCTCCTTTCCTGTTCATTAAAAAATTAAATAAATAAATAAATAAACCACAGCTTGTCATCTAAAAGAGTATACTGCACAATCATACTTTTCATGAGGTACATTTTAAGTATACAGTAATACAATAAAATCTGACAGAATAACAGCATGAACCATCTCCCATACCACATAGACCTACACATATGCTATTAAACATTAGTACATCACATTAAAAGGGTAATAAGAAGCTACAACTACATTTAAGAAAATAATAAGTTCTATCAAAACAAACACAGGGATGACTGAACAGCTATGCATTCAAGTACCATTAAGCAAACCAATAAATAATAACCACTGCACAATAAAAGGGTAATCACATACATTTCATGACATAGCACTCCTGTATTATTGTTACAGTTACATAGTATGTAATAATAATCCTTATAAAGACTGTCACCAAGCATATACATATCTGACTTCCATATACCATTACATCTAAAAAATTCTAAATTTTTTTCCTATACTAACTGTGAAAGTAGAGAGACATCCAAGAAAATGAAAAGAGAAAAAAAAGATGATCTCTAATATAAAAGAAAGCTACAGTACTGCATTAAAATCTATAGCATTTAATCTCTTGGACATGTCCTTTTCACCACCCCAGTGAGTAGAATGTGATAGGTTAAACCAGTTTTGCCTCTAATGACTGGGAGAATTGGAAAACTGACATATACTTCTATAAGAACTAAGAGGTGGAGGGCTGGAGGTGAATGGAGGTCTGGGACAGTGAAGTACAGGAGAGATATAAGACACCAGCAGCAGAATTTCACAAAGGCATTTGTGCCGCACAGTGTTTCTCTATACAGGGGTACCACTTAAACTGAGCCTTGCAAAACACACTACATGTAGAGAATACTAAAGGGCTTCTGAAAAGTCCTCTATGTCCCATCTCCACTGCTTTATGCCATTCACTTTTTTTTCCCCATTTCCTTTGATCTCTTTCTAGTTTGCTGTTCAACTTCTCATTCAAAAATTGTTCCTCCAAGCAGGCACTACTTGTTACAAATTTATTATGATGCCAACTTCTAGATGTAGCTAATTAGAGCAGACGTCACCTTTATGATCATCCTAGTTAACTCTTAAGTAGGTCTCTTAACAGTAATCACCAAATCAAACATTCACTTAAAAGTAAAAATTATCCCTGCCAAAAATAATACAAATTAGCATTCTCTAC
>NC_087211.1:65687799-65723056 GCF_015104395.2 Macrobrachium nipponense | reverse complement strand
GTAGAGAATGCTAATTTGTATTATTTTTGGCAGGGATAATTTTTACTTTTAAGTGAATGTTTGATTTGGTGATTACTGTTAAGAGACCTACTTAAGAGTTAACTAGGATGATCATAAAGGTGACGTCTGCTCTAATTAGCTACATCTAGAAGTTGGCATCATAATAATAATTTGTAACAAGTAGTGCCTGCTTGGAGGAACAATTTTTGAATGAGAAGTTGAACAGCAAACTAGAAAGAGATCAAAGGAAATGGGGAAAAAAAAGTGAATGGCATAAAGCAGTGGAGATGGGACATAGAGGACTTTTCAGAAGCCCTTTAGTATTCTCTACATGTAGTGTGTTTTGCAAGGCTCAGTTTAAGTGGTACCCCTGTATAGAGAACACTGTGTGGCACAAAGGGCCTTTGTGAAATTCTGCTGCTGGTGTCTTATGTCTCTCCTGTACTTCACTGTCCCAGACCTCCATTCACCTCCAGCCCTCCACCTCTTAGTTCTTATAGAAGTATATGTCAGTTTTCCAATTCTCCCAGTCATTAGAGGCAAAACTGGTTTAACCTATTACATTCTACTCACTGGGGTGGTGAAAAGGACATGTCCAAGAGATTAAATGCTATAGATTTTAATGCAGTGCTGTAGCTTTCTTTTTATATTAGAGATCATCTTTTTTTCTCTCTTCATTTTCTTGGATGTCTCTCTACTTTCACAGTTAGTAATAGGAAAAAAATTTAGAATTTTTTAGATGTAATGGTATATGGAAGTCAGATATGTATATGCTTGGTGACAGTCTTTATAAGGATTATTATTACATAATATGTAACTGTAACAATAATACAGGAGTGCTATGTCATGAAATGTATGTGATTACCCTTTTATTGTGCAGTGGTTATTATTTATTGGTTTGCTTAATGGTACTTGAATGCATAGCTGTTCAGTCATCCGTGTGTTTGTTTTGATAGAACTTATTATTTTCTTAAATGTAGTTGTAGCTTCTTATTACCCTTTTAATGTGATGTAATGTTTAATAGCATATGTGTAGGTCTATGTGGTATTCTGTCAGATTTTATTGTATTACTGTATACTTAAAATGTACCTCATGAAAAGTATGATTGTGCAGTATACTCTTTTAGATGACAAGCTGTGGTTTTATTTATTTATTTATTTAATTTAATTTTTTAATGAACAGGAAAGGAGAATCCCACACGTCTGCTACCTATGCAAATAACTATGCACATGTTGAAATATCTGGAACTTCGGGTGATAAAGAGTATCTCTCCATACTTCCTGCATTAGTGAAGACCTTTGGCCCATCTTTCTTTTTTGGTGGTATATTAAAGTTTTCCCATGATGTGTTGCAGTTTCTGAGTCCACAGATCTTAAGGTGAGTTTAGAATTTCAGTCATTTCTAGTCTTCTCTCATAAATGTTAGCTGACATTGATTTTTTTTTTTTTTTTTTTTTTTTTTTTTTTTTTTTGTATATGTAGAACTGCTTACTGTAATGAAAGTAAACACTTGGTGACAGATTCCAAGCTTTATTCAACACATTACCAAACTACCACATCTGTAACAGAAAAACAGACAATAACTATCAATATTCATGCACACATGAACACAAGCACATAATTTATGACAATCATGCTACAAAACATTAACATCAGAAAACAACATAAAGAAATAGTTTGATAGCTAGGACCTACCACGAATAATAATACTACATTCTCCCCTCCTAGAAAATTTCACTGTTAAACTAAACAAATGTATTGGTTTAATCCCATCCGTAGCGATCAGGAGGTCTTGACACACGAGTGGATCTTCTTAGCTCAGTGGGCTCACTGGGCACATGAGAATCACGGCTATCATTAGTTTGTGAACTGTCATGAGTTTGTGCATCCTGCACTTCAGTGTAACATGAGTTTGTGCATCCTGCACTCCAGGTGTATTTGGGGGACTTCCATCTCTCTTAACGATTCAACCTGGTGTACAGGAATCATTGCACCCTCAGGACTTGGAGCTAAGTCACGAGTAGACACAGTTGATTCTCTTCCGTCTGGATATTTGACATTTGCATACATTGGGTTTGCATTCATGAGTTGAACCTGATCAGTTAACGGTTCATGTTTGCTAGACCTAACATATCGTCGCAATAGTACGGGTCCAGGAGTCAAAAGCCATGATGGTAATGTATTTCCAAGACTAGAGCGTCGCTGAAACCTAAAGAAACGTTCATGAGGGGTTTCATTGGTTGCTGTACATAAGAGCGACCTAACTGAATGCAAAACCTCAGGAAGTACTATCTCCCAGTGTTGAGTCTTCAAGTTACGAGTTTCAAGTATTAAAAGAATAGATTTCCAAATAATACCATTGTATCTCTCAACTGGCCGTTCCCATCGGATGATAAGGTGTTGTTTTGCTTGTTGCAACCCCTTTCTGAGAAAGGTACATTTTCAGTTCCTGGGACATGAAAGAAGGACCTTGATCTGAATGAATAAAACTAGGCATTCCACAAAGGCTAAAGATAGATTCAAGACATTTGATCACTGTTTTAGAATGCATGTTTGGACAGGGAAACACAAAGGGGAAACGTGAATACTCGTCAATAACCGTAAGAATGTACTTGTTGTTCGTGGTAGAGGGCAGAGGCCCCTTGAAATCAATACTAAGACGTTCCATTGGCTGGTGGCCTTTATGAGGACTCCTTTTCCTGGACGATGGAATTGCGGTTTTTGTTGTGCACAGATTTTACAAGAAGCACACACACTTTTCACGTCATCTGTAGAAAAGGGGAGGTTTTTGGATCGCACAAAGTGCAAAAGACGAGTGACCCCAGGATGGCAGAGGTTCTCGTGGATGTCAGTGAGATTCGACATTAAAGAAATAGAACAACAATAGGCACGAGTCAGGGTGTCCGGTGCAATATTCTGTTTCCCAGGACGATACTGTATGGTATAGCTGTACGATGCCAGCTCCAACCTCCACTCTTGTATCTTGTTATTCTTTATTTTAGTTCTCTTCCTGCTGTCTAACATGAACATCACGGATCGCTGATCAGTAATCAGAGTAAAATGTCGTCTCGCTAAGAAATGGCTCCACTTGCGAACAGCTTCAATAATAGCGGTAGCCTCCTTTTCCATTGCTGGATAATGCAACTCACTACCCTGGAGCGTTCTTGACATGAAAGCTACCGGCCGGTCACCCTGGTTTAAGACTGCTGAAACAGCAACTTCCGAAGCATCACACTCCACAACAAAGGGAAGGCTCTCATCCACAGACCGTAGTGAAACATCCATAAGTTGTTTTTTTAAGGAGTTAAAAGCAGCTAGTGCTGGCTCACTCAGTGGAAAAGTTTTTGTGTTCACTAAGGGATGAATCATATCAGAAAAACGAGGGATCCATTTGGCATAATATGCAAACAACCCTTGAGCTCTTCGCAGAGACCCCATATTTGTGGGAGGCGGTAATTCTTGAAGGGGACGTAATCTGTCAGGGTCAGGCTTTATCATATTATTACCGACACAATACCCTAGAACATTGATTGTAGGAACAGACACAACCGATTTCACTTCATTTAGGGTGATCTTCCGTTTCCGAACCACATCCAAGAACTTTGAACGTTTTCATCATGTTCAGCCTGAGTTAATCCACCTACAGTAATATTATCTAGATATGGAAAAGTATCTTTGAGGTTCTCATCTTCAACTAGTTTGTCCATAGCTCTTTGGAAAGCAGCTACACCATTCGTGACACCAAATGGAATCCTACAAAACTGAAACAATTTCCCTGCACCCTCAAAAGCAGTGTACTTCCTCTCACTCTCTTTAATGCTGATTTGGTGATATGCACTCTTTAAGTCAAATGTGGAGAACACCTTATATTTTGCAAGGTCATGCACCAATATCTGGTCTTTTACAAACAGCTGGTCATCCTGGCTATAGCGTCTAGATTTAACTGCAATGGGTTTACACTGTTGAGGCAAGTTTGGAAACAATGACGGTTCATCGATATCAGCTGTTGCTAATACACAAACAGGTTTGGCTCCAGTTATCTTTAAACTTGGTTTATTCCCTCCATATTGAAAAGTTACGCTCTGGTGTTGCTTTTGAAAGTCATAACCTAAGATAACATCACAACATAAATCCTTCAGGACCCCGAGCTGGATACAAGGATATCTCTGATCAAGGTGCACTAAGTCTGCTGTAACAAACCCAGGGGAACTAGCATTTAAAGATTTTGATGCCATTGAGACTGCTGTACCTACAGGAACTATTGTCAAATTTAGTTTCTGTGCTACTTTCCTCAAGTATAAAACTATCTGAACTACAAGAATCAATTAGTGCCTTCAATGAATGGCCATTTACAGTAATGTTTGTAGCTGCATGTGAAAGATTCTTTGGATACGTGGCAGCTATTGTAAGCAAAGTGGGATTATACAATGCAGCAGTAGTACTACCTGAAGCCATTGATTTACAGACTTTTGCAAAATGACCTGTTTTACCACATTTGTTACATTTAACAGTACGTGCAGGACAACTCACTCTACCTGTACTGTGGAGTGCATTACCACAAAATAGCATTTCCTCTTAGATAAGTAAGCAGCAGCAACAGCTGAATCTCCAGGTGAACTTCTTTCTGCTTCTTCTTTTGTTGGCTGCTGCTGCTGGTCACCTCTGGGCTGTGCCTGCCGCTCTGGAACTAAAGCAGCAGTATGAGGAATGGGTGGAGATGCATACGCGTCGGCACTACGCTGGGCAAGATCCAACGTACGAGCTTGACTGTGTGCAGCCTCCAGGTTCAGTGACTTATTTTCTAGTAGGCGCTGACGAATAAATGCTGAGGCAATACCATTGATAAATGCATCACGTACTAGCTCCTGCCGATATTGCTCAGCTGTGACTGCCTGGAAGTTACGATCCTTGCTTAGCTTATGTAGCTCCCTCAGAAATTCATCAAGGGATTCTTCTGACTGCTGTCGTCGTGTCGCCAAAACATGCCTAGCAAAAACTTCATTCGGCAACTTGACATAAGCACTCTCCAGTTTGGCGATTGCACTCTCAAAAGTACTACAGTCTTCAATGAGTTCATACACACTCGGGGACACACAATTCACTAATGCCCTCAACTTGTCTGGTGCAGCATCTCCACTTTCTTCTATGAAGTTGGTGAATGTTTTATGCCAGTGCTTCCACTCTTTGGCTGCAGTGGGTGAGCTGGGATCTGTGTCCAGTCTGGACGGCTTCAGCAGCTTGGCCATGATAGGTAGTGTGTTGAATAAATTGTAATGAAAGTAAACACTTGGTGACAGATTCTAAGCTTTATTCAACACATTACCAAACTACCATATCTGTAACAGAAAAACAGACAATAACTATCAATATTCATGCACACATGAACACAAGCACATAATTTATGACAATCATGCTACAAAACATTAACATCAGAAAACAACATAAAGAAATAGTTTGATAGCTAGGACCTACCACGAATAATAATACTACACTTACTATATCCAGACAGTAGACTAACTTTTCATACTCATGCTTAGCATAAGGAAAGGTAGGGAATTCCTGAGTGATGTAAGTTTTACTTGACATTTATGGTCCCTCATTGTCAGGGAAGTCACCGGCCTGATCTGTGGAAAGTTAAGAACTCTTGATATTCTGTAGTATTCTTGTTTCAGCCTTCTTGAAATCTTCACGTTAGTACAATCCTTTCTGTTTTGATTTTTTAGGCGGGTATAAGTTTTTATAATCAGGATATAGTAATCTATATAGTAATAAGTTGGTGTGTAATCTGGTTTTTTAAATGTCTGTAATCTTCAAGGGCAATGTCTTATTTTAAATGTTTTAGCAAGATACACCACTACAATGTTATGAGTTTGTTTCCTTTCAGCCTTTATTTTGAATGCTGTTTATATCATAGAATAAATGTAGTAATTTCTGTACTATCTGAGGATTCATATCTTGCATAGAACAAATGCAGTAATTTTTGTACTGTCTGAGGATTCATTTTTTTTTTTCATATACCAGGTGTTTTGCATCTTTTAATTACTTTCATGAAGCACAAGTATTGCTTCTTTACCTATACAGTATTTTATCTCGAATATAAAGGTTATTAAGGCTTTATATTATTAAGAAAAGAAAGGATTTTACATTGTATTATGCAATGAAATATAATTTTATTAATTGGCTTGCTCAGTCTTTTAGCCCAAGGATAGTTATATGCAATATAAGAAAAAGATAAAAGTGGTCATTAAAGTTGCCAGAATGTTCCACTTCATATTCTTATTAAAAACTGTGAAAATATAGTCTGACCAGAGATAAAATAAAATTCATGCTTACTATTTTTTTCGTTTTCTTTTCAGTGCTTTAATTAAGTTTACAGAAAGCTCTGCAGAAGATACACCCATGTGGCATGGTTACTTGTACGCAGCTCTGATGTTCATTTGCGCTCAAATACAGTCACTGTGCTTAGGGCCATTAATTTCATGAGAATGTTTCAGAAAAAGTTGGTCTAAGAATGAGAACAGCGATTATATCTGCTGTGTATACTAAGGTAAGCACTGCTGGGCACTATAATTGAGATATTTTTAAAATTTGAGATTTACATGAATTAAGAAAAATGTATGTCATTTTTCAGAACAATGAGCACTGAATGATCATGTATGTACAGGCAGTCCCCGGGTTACGACGGGGCTTCCGTTCTTGAGACGCGTCGTAAGCCGAAAATGGTTGTAAGCCGGAACATCGTCAAAAATCCCAAGAAAACCTTACTTTTAATGCTCTGGGTGCATTGAAAACTATGTATACTGCATTCTTATGGCATTTTCCATCAAAAAAACCTTCAAATATTGATTATTTTGCACTTTTGGTATCATATTTCATCTGCCAGATGAGCTTTGTAGGCATCGTAACCCTGGAACATGCGTCGTAACCCTGGAAATAATGTCTGATGGATATAATTGAAAAGCGTCGTAACCTCGGAACGTCGTAAGCCGAGACCGTCGTAACCCGGGGACTGCCTGTAATTTCATTAGTTAATGTTTCAGCAAGTAATTTTGTCATAATGTCCTAATGTATTTTTAGGCTATGAGAATATCAAATTCAGCAAAGAAAAAGTCAACTACAGGAGAAATAGTCAACTTGATGTCTGTAGATGCACAGCGGTTTATGGACATCACAACTTACATCAACATGTTATGGTCTGCACCACTGCAGATTGGCCTTGCTTTGTATTTCTTGTGGGAACTGTTAGGTATGTGTTGCTTAGATATACATATATGTGTTATGGTTTTGTGAAAGTCAGACTTGTCAGGAAGGTACAAGCCATTTCAGGGGTAGAGGTTGAGTTTAATTTTGTTCAATTATACATACTGTACTGTACCGTACCTGACTGAAATTGCTTAATCAGGATATTACAGTTTGATGTGCTCCTTCTCATCTTAAGCATAATCAAACCTTGTAAATGAAGCATGTGTATCTTACAAATGATATATTTTTTTTGTGTATTTTAACAAGGGTATTGTATCATATTACTAGGCTCTTTTAGGGCCCACCCAAAGGATATGTTATTGAGAATTGAAAAGCAATGCGGCAGAGTTATAGAAGTTAGAACCGCTATTTAAGGAGAGACCAAAGGAAACAGATAAAGTAGCAGGCAGAAAGCATTACATCCATACACATTAGATATTGTTAAAAATTAGCTATAGTTAGGCTTATGTTTGGATTTCTCTTAATACGTAGTGCCTTGGTTTTGCCTGTCACAAATAATTGTTTTCATCCCATTTTGGATCAGTTGGATCAACCATGTAGCTTAAAGAACAACTAAGCTGGATTAATGTGCCTTGCATGTAATAAGTTTCTTTGCATAAAAGTAAATGAATTAAAGTGGTCAAAATTACTCCTGGATGCTGATATTAAGTGGAGGACTTATGCAATGTCATTTTGAATTTAGAGTAAATCTTTTAACTGTAGATTGGGAATGGTGGCTTCCCTGGAAAAACATTCCTTGAATGGGTTTGCCTTTATTGGTGTTTGTGAGGGGCATTAAGGGTAATAAAGGTTCTCTGCAGCATCCTTTCTACCCTAGGTGCATTGTTCACTGACTTTTACTTTATCCATGTTCTTTGGTATTGTTTGACCTAGTAGTTCAGCTTTCTTACCCTGCTCCAGTTTTCACCTCCTTTCAAAATAAATCATTGGGATGATCCCTATAAGAGTAGGGATACGACTCGGTTGATCTTGGGAAAATATCTTCTTATAATTATAATGTAAACACAAAAATTTCCAAAAAAAATATTAAAGTTAATGTTTAAAGAAGTTGAGAGAGATTTTTTTGAAATAAAAGTTATGCAATGCAATGCATAGAGTAATTATTGGGCTGAAGTTACAGACTAAAAAATGTACATTATTCTTTTCCAGGGCCCTCAGTTCTTGCAGGACTTGCCGTTATGATCATTGTCATACCCATAAATGGAGTGATTGCCAAAAAAACAAAGGACCTTCAGTTGAAGCAAATGAAAAATAAAGATCATAGAGTAAAGCTCATGAATGAAATTCTCAATGGAATAAAGGTAACATATTTATAATTTATCATTTTTATGCATTCAGCAACTTTCTGTATTCTGGCATAGATTTTTAAATATCAAACTAATGTACTATGTGTCCTTAAGTAAATTTTTAGTTGTTTCTTCGTATTGCAGGTTTTAAAGCTTTATGCTTGGGAACAATCATTTGAAGAACAGGTGCTTCAGGTTCGAGGTAAAGAAATAAAAGTTTTGAAACAAATGGCTTATCTTACTGCTGGCACATCTTTTATTTGGACCTGCACACCTTTCTTGGTAAGTAATTTGATTATTTAGCTGTTAGGGATTGTCTGAAAAATTTTTTTCCACCTTTTATTATTGTACAATACATATTGTATAATGTGTGATTTTAAGCATTATAAATTTCTTGGAATCACATATCCATACTCATAGGCCTCCCCTAAGTATTTATCGTTTTTAAATGAAGTGAAAGTTGTAACAAAGTAAAGTTGAAGAAGGTGGTCAGCTAATTAGCAAGAGCAAAAGGGTATTGATGAAAAGTAAAAGGCAGAAAGCAATGAAGCTGAGACCAATGAGACACCAAAGAATCCTCTGTACCATCTACAGTATTTCTGTAAATAGTATTCCTTACAGGGTACATGGTGTAAAAGAATAACAAACTTTAACTAACAAAGATGTCCGTTATACAGCATATTTGTGGAAATGCTCTATGTCGTTTTTTAAAAGCAAAAGTAATTTCCAGTATTAACAATTCATTTACATTAGCTCACACTCTAGATAAACACATGATTCTTATATATGGGATTTTGGCTGTGTGACCACGTCTGTCCCTTTGAAACTAACCCTGAGAAAGCTTCCAGCACTCTGATTTCTGCCAAATCACCAAATGTCTTCCAGGTGTCAAGGAGTTCTTCCCCTTTGTAACATTATTTCTATTAAGGGTAAGGGAAAACCACCTCTAACCCCACAACTAACATTCCTCACTAAAAATATTTGGAGCAGCTGCTTTGTTCCTAAATACAAAATATATCGGTCTGTACAATGTTTGAAGACCTTGAAAGAAGTTGCATACGAGGGATGAATTTGTTTAACATATTTAGTTTTATTTTCTGAAATGAAAATAAAATTGTTTTTAGGATTACCAAGCATGAGGCATATTCATTACCTTAGACATATTACTGTTAGAATAGTATGGTTGATTATACTAATTTTCAGTACCATGTAGCTTTATAATTCACCTTTTGCACCTCTTTACAGGTATCATTGGCTACATTTGCAACCTATGTCAGTATCTCTGATGAACATGTGTTGGATGCAAAAACTGCTTTTGTTTCCTTGTCGTTATTTAACTTGTTAAGGTTTCCTATTGCTATGTTACCTATGCTCATCTCAAGTTTAGTTCAGGTAAGAGATATATTTGGCTTATTTTAGAGTTAAGATAAGGTATTTATTTTATTATTGATGAACAGTTCTCTTTGCAATATGAGGAACCATTATCACTGAAATGTAGCTTTACCAGAAACAATGGACTCCTTTTCACTTTTACTGTAATGTACAGTTGACCCCCGGATTCACAGACTCGCCTATTCGCAGGTTTTTCTATGGAACATATATATACGTACATACACATTATTTGCGGACTTTGCTTATTTGCTGTATTTTTCATAGAGAAATATTCACTAATCACTGTATTCCACATAATTTTCGTGACTAAATATTAAAATACTTAAGTATAAGCATTTTTAGGGAGGTGTTTGAACTATCAAAATAGACAGTTATAAGTGTTTTTAGAGGGGTTCCATGTACATAGTCTCGGATTTTAGCTATTTGGGGGTCCCCTGCAAATACCTGGGGTCAACTGTAGTCTGGTTTGTGATTGATTAGCATTAAAATTCTTGTGTTTGTCCTTACTGAAGAATACATATTACATATTTTTTTATCAGTGCGCCTTAAGGATATGTTTACAGTAGCAACTCAACTTTTGTTTTCTTTAAAGGCTAGTGTGTCGCTGAAGAGGATGAATAAATTCATGAATGTGGATGAACTTGATCCAAACAGTGTTATTCATGATACCCAAGAAAGTGAGTACAATTCATACCTACTATGTTCTTATATGAGTTCATCAGTCATAAATAGCCTTTCGGAACACTGCATTCTGACTCAGGCATGTGCAGTGGAGCATTTCTTCTTTCAAGGTTGCCAAGGTGTGATTGGGTCCATTACATAGAGTAGAGCTGTTAATGATTAATGGATTTTTGTGGAAATATTTTATAGTAAAAAATATATTTTCAGTCACAGTCACTTATCATATCTCTTATACTCAACTTCATCTCTTGCAATTAGGTTATCCTGTATAAAACGCTTCAAGTGAAATTATAAGATTGTAATGAATTTTTATAATGCTGGTAATAGTCAATTTTATTGCTTGTAATTATGATGATGAATATACTAATGATGTAAGTGATATATAATTATGATACCATTGGTCATTTCATCCTTCAGTTATGTGAACTAGTGCAAGATGAACGTTTGAATATTCTGACTTAAGTTTCAGATATCTTAAATTACTGACCTTTGATATCATGATATCAGCATGGTTATCCTTGATATCATGATGTCAGCATGGTTATCCTACTTGGTTAAACACTTTCATATTTATACAGGCAGGCCTATTGTGGTTGAGAATGGTACCTTTGCATGGGGACATGATGAGGATGATAGTAAGCCAGTGCTCAAAGGAATCAACCTCTCTGTTAATGATGGCTCATTAGTAGCTGTTGTTGGAAATGTGGGTGCTGGAAAATCCTCACTCTGCTCTGCTATTCTTGGGGAAATGGAAAAGCAGTCTGGCAGAGTAAATGTCAAAGTAAGTAGGTCATATTTCTCTCTCTCTCTCTCTCTCTCTCTCTCTCTCTCTCTCTCTCTCTCTCTCTCTCTCTCTCTCTCTCTCTCTCTCTCTCTCTCTCCAAGAGAAGCTTGAAAATGAAGAGAAGCTTAAAAGTGTAAATCATAGTAAGGATGAAATACCTATAATGTAATAGATGAAACCTTCCTAATTCAGCCTTGTGAAAATTAAGAATTTTATCTCAGTGGCCTTGTTTAATTATTTAATAATGGAAGTAAATGTTTTATTGAAGTTCTTCTGATTTTTTTTTTTTTTTTTTAGATTTTTTTATGTTTTCTGTTGAGTGGTGTTATTGCTTGCATACTGACCGCTTGTGGTTTATGGCAGATTAATTTTTTTTTTAATATATTTTCAGAAAGTATTTATAATACTGGGTGTAGTATTTACCATATGGCTTCTTTATATTAAAAATTCTGGGAAGATTTTGCTTGACTATTTTCAAACATGTAATTTATTTACAAAAGAAAGTACTCATCACATATGTTTTAAATATTTCTGTCAGTGTCGGGGTTTTGATTTTCATGACTTGTAGAACTTTTAAATCATTCCTTTGATTTACGGTTCTAGGAAATCTATTTTTGGTTTTGTATTAAATCTATTTCTTGTATTTTTCAGGGCAAAATTGCTTATGTTTCACAACAAGCTTGGATTCAGAATGCCACCCTGGAGAACAATATTCTTTTCAACCAGAGTAAGGATAATAGCAAATACGAAATGTGTATTAAGTCATGTGCATTAAGAGCAGATCTTGAAATGCTTCCAGCTGGTGATCAGACAGAAATCGGTGAAAAAGTAAGTATTATTTAGTGTAATATTGTAGATCAGAACTTTTACTATGGATAGGTTATAAAGCTGGTTGTTCTTTTTACCCAAGTGATTTATATGTAGTTTGTAATGGGGCTTGTTGTGTCACATTTAACTCGTCAAGAGTCAGTTGTCATTTCATGGGTTGTTATTCTTAGATTGTTTGTTTGTATATGTTAATCACAGGCATTCATTTGGATATTGTTGGACCATTTTCCTTTGCAATGAGAAATTTTCAAAGTATTATCCATCATAACCCCCACCATTAGTCTATTTACATCGGGTTTTTCTGTACTTAAGTAGACTTGATTTCCGTCCACTTTCTAATATACTCGTTATTATCCTTCTGCTTTTGTTATCTAACTCTACTCATCATATGCACAGCTATATTCCTGTCTTTGAGATATGCCTGTTTTCCATGTGTCTGCTTCTTCCACATTAGCTATGAGACCTTCCCAACTAACACTAACAGGCACACCTCATCAAAATTTTGATTTTCCCTTTAACTCCTGATGTCTCACCAGTAAGAGAAGTAAAAACCAATATATAAGTCTTGTTTTACTCATTTATCCAGTCAGTGGCCACCTTACCATATTTCATCAAGAACCTAAATTTTGGTGCTTTAAATAGTAGCTGGTATTATTATTATTAATAGGGGTTAGTTTTTCCAGACCTCTGAGTCTCAAGTAGACTCTTCTCGGGCTGGTTCTCAGGGATCAATCCTGAGAAGAAGAAGAAGAAAAAAAAATTCGACTATTTGAGAAACCCTTCTTATTTAAAAAATTTATGATTTTATTAATTGAAAAATCCCTGCTTTCAGTAAGAATATTTTTCATTCCCAAACTCCGCAGATAAATAGATCTTTGCTGGGTCCAATTTGGGCACTCAACAAGCAAATGCTGTACTGTCATGGGTGTTTGACATCTGTTACATTTCATTGGTTCAGCATGTGGTGTTGACATCAAGTGACCATGTGAGAATCTTGTGTGTCCTATACGGAGCCTTGCTAGGATCACCTCTTTTGATCTTTCCTCCTGTGAGGATGTCCTCCATGCATAGACTTCAGTTTTTATGTTTTTAAGTTTATTTGTTGTTGGCACCGAGGCCCATTCTTCTTTCCAATCCTGGTAAATCAATGTTTTAACAGATTTTACCCAGTCTGACATGGGGCATATGAAATTGTTGGAGGGATAGTGCAGGCTAATTTGGCAGCAGTCTGCATATTCATTTCCTTTTATTCCCACGTGTGCTGGGAATAGTAGCTGGTAATAAAAATTTTTTTATTTTTTTTTTTTTTATTTGTTTCAGGGTATAAATCTAAGTGGTGGGCAGAAGCAACGCATTAGTCTTGCACGTGCTGTTTATAGTGATGCAGACATTTATCTGCTTGACGATCCATTGAGTGCTGTTGACTCACATGTTGGGAAACACATCTTTGAACACGTAATTGGCCCCCAAGGAATTTTGAAAAGGAAGGTTAGTTTTTTCTTTTATGTAACTTGCATATAATGTATCTATGTCTTGAAACATTAGTGATGAGGATTATTTAAGTGTTTAGATAACGACAGCAGTCTGTTAGAAGAAATAAAATATATGTTCCCGTTTTGTTCACCCTAACAAAGAATGTTAATCTTTAATCAGTATAAATTGATTATGATTTTTGTATGACAGCTTTAGGTTATGGTTTTAAGTTTTTTCAGACCCCACATGTAATTTCATAAATAGATTAGCCACGCTGGATAGACCTAGCCTATATTCAGTTAGATGACTATGCTTGTACATGATAAAGTTACATGGTGGGAGGGAAATGCATAATGCTAAGAAGTACACTTTGTAATGCAAACACTAAGTTCATAGTAGAAACAAAACAGTTGTTCGTTAATGAATAAATCAGTCATTGATTGTTGCTGTGAGATGTAGAATGAATATACATAGAATTATTTCTGCATTAGAAATCGGGGTAGAATTAAGAAGTTGTACTTTGGGGAGAAATTGAAATTATTTTGCCACAACATGCTAAAAGCATGTAATCTAACTTTTCATGAAGGATATTTGATATATCTTGAATCTGTTTTGCCAGGCAACTACTATGAAAGATGTGGAAGAAGTTTAACAAGTTATTTTGCTTGATATTAACCTGTACAAAAGTGGCTTTGCAACCTGAAGAAGCCTCAATGATTCTGGAATTGTTTTACTTTGTGAAAGATTATTCATTTTTATATCTGTTTTTTTATTTTATTGCTTTCATTTCTTCTCCTTTTTATTTACTTGTCAATTATATTCATGAGTTAGAGAGGTTTTCATATTCTGAAAATTATTTTCTGTTTTTTCCTTAGACTCGCATCCTAGTGACACATGGTTTGACTTATTTGTCGCAAGTAGACAAAATAATCGTTTTGAAAAATGGCGTAATTACTGAGGAAGGCACTTACAAAGAGTTGTTAGAGAGAAAGGGAGAATTTCAAGAGTTTCTTCTTCAATATCTTACTGAAAGTGCACATAAAGAGGATGACATAAGTAAGTATACAAAGTTTTTCTCAAGAAATTGTAGCTCCTCTTGGTTTTTTTACAAATTTTCTTTTTTAGGGGGGACAAAGAATATAGAAAAATTAAAATACCTCAATTACATACAAACACTGTAGTGCACTGAGATAACAGACCGTGGTATATCGTGCTTACAGATATATCAGTGCGAAATGGAAGTATCAATTTGAGGGTTTTCACCTTTGGTTCAAGCGCCGAATGTTTTTTCAAATCGGGCTCATAGTGGGTACACCACTCTCATGCCAGCATCCTTTGCATTATTGTTACTGTTTTTCTATTAATTTACTTTGCTTTCATCTCTAAAAAGTTATGCTAAAGTTTTTACTGTCCTGCAGTTTATATTAATAAACAGCAGTTTGCTTTCATCTCTAAAAGTTATGCTAAAGTTTTTACTGTCCTGCAGTTTATATTAATAAACAGCAGTTTGTGCATGTTAGTTACCATAACTATAGTCGAACCAAAATGTCGTGGTAGATGACAGGTGTAATCAAAATGCTTCATATTTGAATCTAAAAGTTTAGGACTTTTTCCTTTGTAGACACAGGGAAAAATCTCATCTGTTTATTAGTAAAGCCAGATTAATTTCTGTACTGGATGGTGCGAGACCAATCCCTGCACCCACACTTTTGTTTCTTACTTTTTTTCTTTTCCCTTATAAATTTGCAGGATGAGTCCAATGAATGGCAATGTACATATACAAAACGCTTCTTTTATATAGACGAAAATGAAAGTCCAAACAAATTTATGGCTGTATAATGACGAGTTAAATCCTAATCATTCAAGCTGGAATTTCACTCCTTTAAAGACGTGACCCCAGTACTCGATAAAATCTTTCAGTAAGATTAACTTGGCTTATGGGGAGTTTGGAGGCAGTCTTATTCTGGGATATGTAATGCAATTAAAAGGTTATCACTTATCA
Source organism: Macrobrachium nipponense (assembly GCF_015104395.2). Classification (NCBI taxonomy): domain Eukaryota; kingdom Metazoa; phylum Arthropoda; class Malacostraca; order Decapoda; family Palaemonidae; genus Macrobrachium; species Macrobrachium nipponense. The sequence continues at coordinate 65,707,347 of NC_087211.1, read as the reverse complement.
AATCTCTCCATCTGTATGCTGTAAAGGGTCAACCATACCTTGCCTTTGTGTTTTTTTCATAGGCTCTAATGTTTTAAATGTGAAAGTATAAAAAATATCTTTTCAGGATTCTAAGATTGCTAGGGTGGGACCAGGAAAAGAGTACAGCTCTGCCAGATCTATTTATCCTTTTAGATCTCAGCCTTGAGGATAATCCCTTGTTTATAACTTTACCTGAGATCTGTTGTATCATGTACTTCGTTCTCTAAAGAAACAAAGAGTAAATTTTGGTTGCTCTTTGTTCTCTAAAGAAACAAAGAGTAAATTTTGGTTGCTCTTAATGATTTTCCTTTCTTTGTGTGTTTTTTTTGGAAATAGTACTCACAGATCATGTAATAATGCCATAATTTCAAGCCATTTGATTATTGTCCATATTCCATTTTAGCAGTTATTTATATATGTATGTATACTAATAATTTCTTTTTGGTCTGTATGTGCACGCGCAACTCGTATGCATGCAAAGGTTACTCAAGGTCGCATTTAGAAGAAATGAAAACAAAATCTGGGTTAAATATGGAGCAAACACTCCATCTGTGTGCTTAATCCGCCTTTACCGCTCAGGTTTTAGGTTTAAGTATAGATCAGTTTCCTTATGGGTAAAATGACCAAAATATTCTTAACTGCGAACGATATAATCCGGGAGAAACCTGTCACCCGCCACGACATATTGGTTTGACTTTAACACACGTTTACTAAGAGTTGCATTACAGTTGTCTAGTTAAAGACTTGCTTATTTTCAATGTAATTCCATAAATAAAAATCAAATTCATTATTATTCATCTGTCACACAAGAAACATCTTTCTGAATTAGGATTCATTCAGTAGCTAAAGACAGGGATGATGTCAGTAAAATGCAATCAGCTAATGATTTTAAGAATGTAAACAAAACCAGAATGAAAATAGCAAATGATCGCTCTGTTCATATTTTGTAATACGATAATAGGACAATAATACATGCAATATGATTAGATACAGTAAAACAAACTTTTTATTAATGTTTTCATTATTCTCAGTAGTACACTATTATTTAACTTTTGCATATCGATATCTAAAACGATTTGGAGGCAAAAGCAGTACGTACCCAAAACTGACAAGATCACACATATACTCCGTTTAATTTACTGTGTTTATAGATAATGTAGTTATAGATAGATAATGTAGTTGCAATTTTTAAACCCAGTTTTGATCTTTTACAAAAGAAACACCTCTGACTCAAGTTTCATTTGGCAACTAAAGACGGATGATGTTGGTAAAATCCAATCAGCTGATGATTTTAATAATGTAAACAAAATGACAATTTGTCGAAAATTGCATTTTTCCTAACTATACAAACCTGAGGTCCTTTAACAATAGGAAGTAGCTAGCGGCAGCTGGAACGGTCGTAAGCTTCGAACAAGGGGAGAACGGTAGTTAACTGCTTGTCCGATCGTCGCGCGCCGCGCGACTGGGAGGTAAACAAATCACTTTTGCTTTTGGCCCATGCAAAATACGCAGAGTGAGGGGTGGCATGAGGAGGGACTTTATGTTAAAGGACCCTAAGGTTTGTATAGTTAGGAAAAATGCAATTTTCGACAAATTGTCATTTGTTCCGATACGTAATACAAACCCTCGGTCCTTTAACAATAGGAAGACTCACTTCTTGGTGGGAGGAATCTGAGTCTTTTTGATGAACAGACTGGTGTTCGTCCATCCCTGGAATGCCTCCCTGGTCGTAAGAGCGAGGGAGGGATCCAAGCCTCTGTCCGATTGATCGGGGTGTGCACCGCAGGATCAATGGTCAGACCTCTGGGCCGAGTACTAAGAGAGAGGCAAGCGTATCTCTTCGTACCAGCAAGCAAGAACTTGTTCCTGTTTGCAAGAGGCAACATAAAGTATGGGTTGTCTCAAGCTGGCATCCACTTCCTCCCCCTTGTTGGAGGAAGTGGTGGATATACCTCCTATCCCTAGTGAAAGGATAAGGATGGGGCTCTGTTTTGATAGCTCACCTGCATCTTGTCCTTATCCAGCAGGGTGACGACCGTGTCCCTCTAACCACAGGTAGAGGGGAAGAAAAAGATGGGAAGAGGAGCCAGTCACACTCTCATTCACCATCCATTCTTACGGTCACACTAGGACTCGATGCTGTTCAGCCTGCGAGGGTCTGGGTTCGCTACACAACGTGTTGAGCAGCCACCACGGCGGGTAAACCAAGGAAAAAGATCCAAGGACCTGTGGGCAATATCCCGAAGGTAGAATGGAAGGGCATGTGGTCTGGTTGGACCAGACCCCTGCCTTCAGTACCTGCGCCAAGGAGAAGTTCTTGTGGACAAGGCAGCATCTCCTTCGCATCGAAGGCGGTGAAGTCCATTAGGGAGGGATTGTGAACGACTCGAACCAATCGTCAGGGACCGAAGGGTTCTGAGTCTTCGCTACGAAGTTCGGTACGAAATCGAGCGTCACGGATCCCCATCCCCTGGGTGCCTGACTTCGCAGGAGAAGTCATGCAGTTCCTCAGAGGAAAAGAAGGAAATAGTCGCATGACCTATCCCTCTTCTCTACTTCGGTGATGTCCAGTACCCATACTGGTCTGTCCGTTAGCAACGAAGTCTCTCGCATCCTACCTCCTATCCCCATGCAGCGAAGTTCTCGGTAGTGGATAGGACACCGACACTCCATGGTGGGTGTCAATGGTATGGGTACTGTGACAAGCTATTAAAACGAAGTAATGGTTGCTGTGTAACAACCGAACTAAGTCAACAGCGTAATTCGTAACTGACTCGGGCGCTCTGACAGCTGCCGACTGACTGCGTTCGGTAGAGGCAAGTTGTCAAAGCATCCGAGTAAGTCACGTGACCTTCGCCTTTAAAGGGTTATGCCGAGAGACCAAACAAAATGATGTATTTGTTTGTCACCAATGCCGGACAGCGAGGTGATTGATTCTCTTAAGGCATGTACCCAACAGGCGAAAGTCAATTGCCTTCTAGAGACCGAGGTCCCTGAAGGTAAAACATCTCATGTTTGTTGAATCTCAGCTAAGGAGAAACAACACTATGTACCGTTGAAGACGAAGGTAGATATTGAATGCAACCTACGTCTTCACATATGAATCGAGAGAAGGATCTCAAGATTCATAACCTGTGCTTACAAATGACTGAAAACGCTACACCGCTATTTTGCATTGCTGTCCGGTGAGAAGTCGTAGTTGCAATGAAAGCGGTGGGCGTTCTTCGGTAATGAAAACACAGGTGAAAGCCGCCTGAAGAACTGCTTCTCATGGGCTGAACATTTGGAGGTTTATAGCTGTCAGGTCGGAGAGTAGGCGATGTCTTCTGACACATCTTGTAATTCGGGTTGAACAATGAACAATTGTACACCTACGAATACGAGATATTTTGAAGACAAACTCAGATGTCTGCAAAATCATTCGCATTATCGCAGTGCGATGCAGCGGGAGACTTGGTACAGACTTCTGTTTACCGTGCGGTAAACAGAAAGATGAAAGAGTCCAAGAGATATCTCTGTTGAAAATTCTCGCAATGTCGAAGGCGATGGAATCCAGCGTCACCGCAGTAGATGGTCCTTCATTATTGCGAGAATCCCCGTTAATCAGAGACCTAAGTCCATGATTGTTAGGCAGAGATACGGTTCGGTAGTCAATCAAGCAGGGGAGAGAGAGACATACATGACCGTGAATCTCGGAGGCCCAGCTGATACTGAGCTGCTATGAGGCAGTTCAATACGCAGTGGTTGAGCCTGCTGACTCGTCATCCTGAGGTTGCCAGGTAATCCATTATTCCACGAAGGAATGCGTTCGTCTAGAAACTACCGAGCATAAAAGATATGCTCGGGCAATTATATTTAGGCGAAACGAATTTCGATAAATATAAAAGTTGAAATGGTGTTTGTCCGTGACAAAACCATAAGTATATAAAATTGAAACTGAAAACTCCTGGGAGGTTGCAGGCAACCCCGAGTTGCAGTTCAATTAGAATACTTCTCGTCTAAGTCGCAATCCGTAGAATAACTAGGATATGCGCTACCCCTCGGACAAGTCAACTGCTTAGCAGAATCAGGTCGCGCGAGGTTAATATACGTAGTATATTTGTAGGATTCTGAACAACGATCTCCATCCTAAATTCTTTCCTTCAAGAAAACAAAATAAGGATTGGAGATCGACCACCTTCGTTCTCTATCAAAGAAAGAGTGAAGGAGAAGTCTTCCTCGAAGGAAAGCTTCAATGGTGAACAGAATACTAAGACGATAGTTCAAGCCAAACTGGATATTTCCCGTCCGATCTCCTCTATTCCAGGTTGGTCGCCTACTGTGAGATAGTTTCTTCAGCAGCAGTCTTCTTCACAATGCTAGAAATTCCAGGAATTCGAGCATAGGCGAGGTTCCCGATTATCGTGTAACATATCGGGGATTCTCGTCTCGCTCACTTTGGACCGTGGTCTCGCGTAAGTGTTTGAAGATCGTAAAAAACTCGAACACTCTGAATGCGCTAGAAATTCCGTAGAATTCTAAGCAGTCTGCGAAACCCCCACCGAATTCGTCAAACGATATCGGCTGGTCCTCTTCGATTCCCGTAGAAATCGAGAATGGAGCAGGATTCCTCCTCAACGACGGGGCTTCGTCAGGTAGGACCCGAAGGTCCCCCCGGTAGCGCAGTCCCGAACGTGGGATCCTACAAAGAAATCTCTGTAGGATCCTTCCCCTTTCCCTCGTAGCCGTAAGGAGAGAGGGAATGGGGAAGGAATTGGATACTCGCTCGCCCTTCCCAGTGGAACTAGCAGTTGGAGAAGAGTAGGAGCAGCCATCGCCTTGCGGCGATGGCCTCTCAGAGTCTGGAAACGTATCGTCAGGAGGAAAAACGTTTTCCCGCGGAGGGTTACGAACTCTCACTGTAGGTAAGGGTCTGCCGCCACTGTGAACGTCGTCTGGGTGGGGCTGATCGACACCTGACAGGAGAGAGCCGATACCGTCCCCTCCGACTCATTCCAGTCCTCGTCGAGGTCGAAACCTCTCAGGAGGACCGAAGGAGTATTTAAATACGGTGTCCGAAGACACGTAGAAAACGCCGCTGTCGCAGTAGAGGAGGTGGAAGTAGCTTGATCGACCGGCCAGAACTGAGAGAGCCTTCTTGTCCGGAGACGAGACACTGGTTCGAGACAGAATCGGCAAGCTCCGATCGCGGCAGACCCACCGTCGGTTTGGGTTCCCTCTCGGGCCCCAAAACGACTCGAGCAGAGACTTGGGCTCTGCTGGTGGAGCGGCAACCTCCTTCCGCAGGGTCATTATGCTGACGAATCAGCTTAATGACTTCTGCAAATTCCTCTGTATCTCGGGAGTAACCGCGTCTTGCGGAGTAGGACCGTCCAGTCCCTCCAACAAGAACAGATCCCTAGATACTCCTCCTTCAGAAGGAGGAAGAGCGGCAGACCCCTGACGGTCGCCTCCAGCTAATTGCGCGTATGTCCTGGTCGGTCCTAGAACCGTGCCTGGTCGATACGGCGTCATAGCGGGGTCGCGAGCGGCGCACCTCTCGCGATCACTCATAGGTACCTCGCTCCTCCCGGCGTAGCCCGAGGAGGTTGAAGGTACAGGGAGAGGCAGACCTGACGCTCCCCCCTAGCTCGCTGGCAGGACCAGCGTGCTTGGAGGGCTGCTGCTGATCGTCACCCTCGGTGGCGATCGAGCAGCATGCCTAGCCTTGCCGCTCGCCTGAGGCGAGAGGCTTGGCTGAGAACGTCGACGCTGATCTCTAGCGTCAGGCGAGCTGGTTGCTGGTTACCGTCTCCGCCCGTGGCCCGATGGGAGCGGCGTCAGGTGACCTGCTAGGCTCGCTGTCACGGTGAGACCGGCGAGCTCCCTCGAATGCCATCGGCGCGTCGAGCCGCTGGTACCAGCCGTGGCTGGTACCGAACGGCCGCGGGGGACCCCTTCCTCGCCTCAACCCAGGCGTTATGGGAGAGGCAGACCTGACGCTCCCCCTCGCTCGCTGGCAGGACCAGCGTTCGTGGAGGGCTGCTGCTGATCGTCAACCCGCGGTGACGGTCGAGCAGCAGGCCTAGCCTTACCGCTCGCCTGGGCGATTGGCTCGGCTGAGAACGTCGAGACCGATCTCTAGCGTCAGGCGAGCTGCCGCTGGTCACCGTCTCCGCCCGGTCCCATCGGGAGCGGCGGACGGGTGACCTGCTAGCTCTGTGTCGCGTCGAGACCGGCCAGCGTCCTCTCGGCGCGTCGAGTCGCTGGTACCAGCCGTGGCTGGTACCGGCGGCCGCGGGGACTCCTTCCTCGCCTCAACCCGTGGCTGATCAGCGACCGTCACGTTAGCCCGAGCAGCCAGTTGATCGCTGCGAGAGCGTCCACTGGCCTGGCGAGAGTCGTGTGCACGACCTCTCGCCAGTCTTCTGCTCCGCGCCGCTGTCTTGACGGCGAGCGAGCTCGGGCGTCAAAACTTTGGCTGGACGGTCTTCTTGGAAGAGCGTCCACTCGGTGCTTCTCGCGAACGAGAAGCGGCCGAGACGGAACCTGGTTTAGCGGCAGGACCCGCTAGCACCAGGTGAGGACGCACCAGCCGAGGCTGGTGCCCTCTGGTCCCCGTCGACTTCTTCTTTGCAGAAGAAGCGACGGGCCCCGTTCCCGAAGGAACAGGAGGACCAGCAGAAGAGCTCCCCAGCTCGCCTGAGCGAGCCGGGCCCTTAGAAGATCCCGAAGGAGTCTTCTTAGGGGGGAAGGAGGCAACCTTCTTCTTCTTCGGCTGTTTGGCCTTAGAAGTCGAAGGGGAAGGAGAGGCAGCGGACGACGAAGAAGACGACGAAGACGACGACGACACCTTCTTCCTCTTTTTTTTTTCCTCTTCTTCTTCGCCAGGCTCCGCAGGACAGACGTCAGGTCTTCCATCCAGGAGGGAGCCGGGGCAGTTGCCGAAGCAACAGGGCCCGACTGCACCTGTCCGGAAAGACCTGAGACTGTGACAGCATCACCAACAGCAGGAACAACAGGAACAGGTCCAGGAACAGCAGGAACATCTGAAAGTGAATGAGCAGCAGACACCTGATCTGAAAGGGAATGAGCGGCTGGGACCGCAACAGGTACGGCAGGCACGGCAGGTACCACAGGAGAGACAGGCGTCCTGTCGGCAGCTACCGTCATCCTCGGCACTGGCGGCAGGTCCCGGGGGGGTACTCTTTGGGCAGCGGCAGTCCGGGGTCGGCAATACAAAGAACCCAGGTGGCGGTGGCACCGTCCTGATTGGCACGGCAGGAATTGGTTCTGGATTGCAGCCGTGGGTGTTACCGACATGACATGTGGTGTGTACACCAGGTGCGGTGACATCTCATATGCTGGTGTCGAGATTGTGGTTGTTGTAGTGGTTACCGTATCATGAGTGACCACTGCCGACCCCGCCAACCGCTGAATCAACCCCTGCAGTCCCAGCGACTCCCACACCTGTCCCAGGTCGTCCTCGCTGATGGCAAACCTGCGGAAGCAACAGTCGGGTTAATTAGAGGGGTTTCCTCGCGCCTGGGGGGAGAGAACCCCCACCCCAGAGCGGACGGAAGACCCCGAGTACAACTGGACGTCCGTTACCAAAGGAGTCACTGGACTTCCGATGACTTCTTGTGTCCTCGTACAGCACCCACTGCGCCTCTGACGAATGCATACACGTTACACAGGGCTCGTTGCGGGAGCACTCTCGCCCCCGACAACGAGTACAAACCCGTCGTTTGAGGATCTACAACTACATACACGGTCGTCTCCCACGGATGTAGCACCTGCGGTAACATAGATAGATTAGTAAGAGGGGTTCCCTCACGCACGGGGGGAAGACATGCCCCACCCCGAACGCAAGGAAGACCCCAAATACAAAATACAATGAAGAAGCTGAGCGGGGGCAGGAAGGAAGACGAAGAATCGGCTACCAACTTCCTGGTCAGACCTTCGCTTCCCCCACCCCCGCACAGCAGTGAAAAGTAATATGAAATGAAACAGAATACTGCCCTTGCGATTCACTTCATAGAACTTAAAGGAGAAAAGATCAATTCCCGGGTAAGAACGGAAACTTGATCCAATCATATGATGCTATCATAAAATATATATGAAAATGAAACAGAATACTGCACTTGCGATTTCATTTCACATAAAAAATCGTAAGGATCAATTCCCGGGTAAGAACGAAAATTGATCCAGATTAAATTCATGCAATCAATAAATGAAAATGAAAAGAATATGCAATTGCGAATCCACTTTCATTGCATTCTATTATACAAAATTAAAAGTTCGTGCCGAGCGCAATCACACTCTCGGTAACGAACGCACAGGGCAAAAATATAATGAAAAAAGTACTTACATTTTTCATTTACACCCTTTTCGCCAAATACATGACTCGGCGCGAGCGCGCCCGCCCTCGGCACCGAGACATAATTCAAGGGTTCATAATTAAGTAATGAAAATGAAAACAGTGTACTTACAGTTTCATTTTCAAGTCAAACAAACCATTAGTAGAAAAACACATAATAACAAAGCATACGACGATGAAGCGGGCAGAGAGCGATGACGAACACGTCCTTCACACCCGCGGCCGAAAGCAAAAGTGATTTGTTTACCTCCCAGTCGCGCGGCGCGCGACGATCGGACAAGCAGTTAACTACCGTTCTCCCCTTGTTCGAAGCTTACGACCGTTCCAGCTGCCGCTAGCTACTTCCTATTGTTAAGGACCGAGGGGTTTGTATTACGTATCGGAACAAACTAGAAATGCAAATGGCTCATGATCTCGTGTGATCATATTTTATAATTCGATAATATAACACTAATACTTGCAGTATGATTAGATACAGTAAAATGTTTTATTAAAATTTTAATTATTCTCAATACAGCTAGTATAATGTATTCGAATTTTGCATATTGATGTACGTGTTGGTGTAACAACCTAATCAGAGCAAAGTCTCTCTCTCTCTCTCTCTCTCTCTCTCTCTCTCTCTCTCGCGGTCTTCTCTCTCTCTCTCTTCCTCTTCTCTCTCTCTCTCCTCTCTCTCCATCGACAGCTGTACTTATAATGGCCATCCTCCGCCAAAAAAATTGGGGAACTTTCAATGGACAAGTATGAAGGATGTTTGTTTTCTCGGCTTGAAACACGGTTCGCTAACTGGAATAAAAAATTTTCAAACATATGTTCATGAGCAGGACTACAGTGGTACCTTGAGATACGAAAGGCTCAACTTACAAAAAACTCGAGATACGAAAGCAAATACGAAAAATTTTACGGCCCTACATACGAAAATTGCTCAAGATACGAAAGGTTGTTGCTGTAAAGTCCGAGATTCGCCCGGACAACCGATAACAATTTTGAAATTCTGGCGCTGCCAACTGAGTAGACTCGCCACCATCCTCCCGCTCTCCCATTGGTTCCTGATGCTAATCACCGCCATGAGATCCTTCTCTACTATTGGTCAGCATCCCTCCCGTCATGTATCTATGTAGCGGCATGCTTCTTCGGCCACTGCATGGCATCTTCTGTATCGTACGCTTGTGGTTTTCGTTTGATCTCAATGATTTTGTTTATTAACGTAAATTCGTTAGTGATTTCATTGTAGTATACTTTATCGTGTTGTGTGAGAACTTTACTACATACGTATACGTACAACATAACATAAATTACCTACAGTATATACGTAGTCACGGGTCCCAAGAAACTTGAAATTCACGGAAAGAAGAGGATGCTTTCTTTGGAAATGAAGATGGAGATTATCAAGAAGTATGAAGTTGGTATGCGATTGAGTGTGATCGCCAAGTAATACGGCCAAAATCCGTTGACAATAGGCACCATCCTTAAGCAGATGGATACCATCAAAGCAGCTACATTTTCCAAGGGCGTCACTATTTTGTCCAGCAAGAGGACCACGTGCACGATGAAATGGAAAGGCTTCTTCTTGTCTGGCTAAAAAACAAAGAAATCGCTGGCGATACGATAACGGAGACAGCAATCTCCCACAAGGCCAGCGCTATTTTCGGCGATTTAATTGCCCAGGCCGAAGACGACGGAGGAGAAGGGACATCAACGCCAACCCGAGACTTCAAGGCTTCGCATGGGTGGTTCGAGAAGTTCTGTAAACGGACTGGCATCCATTTGGTGGTGCGGCATGGGAGGCTGCCAGCTTGGACACGAAAGTGGCCGAAGCCTTTAAAAAGACGTTTCGACGAGATGATGACCAAGGAAGGCTACAGTTCTCAGCAAGTCTTCAACTGTGATGAGACTGGCCTTTTTTGGAAAAAAATGCCTCGTCGGACGTACATCACGGAGGAAGAGTAGAAGCTACCCGGGCATAACGCCTATTGAAAGACAGGCTTACGCTCACACTTTGTTTGAACGCCAGTGGGGATTGCAAGGTGAAGCCCCTACTGGTCTATCATACCGAGACTCCTCGAGCCTTCAAGGCCCACAAAGTGCTTAAGGAGAAGCTTCCAGATGTGTGGAGGGCTAATGCGAAAGCCTGGGTAATCGGGAGGCTTTTGTTCAACTTGTTGGAAGTTGGGTAAATCTGTGGTTTTTCGGCCCGACAGTGAAAAATTCTTGGAAGAGAAGCGCCTCCCTCTGAAATGTCTGCTAGTGTTGGACAATGCCCCTGCCCACCCTCCTGGCCTCAAGGAAGATATCCTAGCGGAGTATTCCTTCATCAAGGTTCTTTATCTTGCGCCTAACACTACCACTCTCCTCCAGCCCATGGACCAGCGAGTGATATCGAACTTCAAGAAGCTGTATACGAAACATCTTTTCAAGAGATGTTTCGACATCACCAATACCACAAACCTTACCTTGCGTGAATTTTGGAAGGAGCATTTCGATATCGTGATATGCATCCAACTCATCAACCAAGCTTGGCAGGAGGTTTCGAGGCGAACCTTGAATTTCTCATGGAGGAAACTCTGGCCTGATGCCATATCCGCCCAAGACTTCGAGGGATTCAACGTGGGCAAAGCTGGTGCTGCAGATTCAGAAACAGATTGACGATCCTGAAACTGTTTCGCAACCAGATCTTTGACGAGATCGTTGCACTTGGCAAGTCCATAGGGCTGGTCGTCGACGAGGACGACATCAATGACCTTCTCGAGGAGCACCAAGAGGAGCTTACGACGGATGACCTGAAGGAGTTGGAGGCCATGCAACATAACGTCGTTCAAGAGGAGTTCTCTAGCAGCGGTGAGGAGGAGGACGAGGACTCTAGGACAAAGGCAGAAATTAAGGATGGTCTAGCGGCTTTTCATAAGGTGCAATCATTCGTAGAAAAGAGACACCCCGAAAAGACCTACACAGGTCGTATGCTTGCACAGTTCGGTGACGTTTGCCTGAGTCGTTTCTGGAACATTGTTAAAAGTAGGCAGAAGCAATCTTCCTTGGATAGTTATTTTTTAAAGAGGCCTTTAGTAGGAGTAGTAAGCAAAAAGGAAGAACCAAGGGATACTACTAAAAAACAGAAAGTTGAAAGTGGTAAAAAAAAAAAAAGTATAAAGTAAAAAAAATGTAAAAATAAAAAAGACAAAAAAATTTTTTTTTTTTATTTAAGTTTTTTGTAAAGTTAAGTGTTACAGTTTTGTTAATGTTTTTCGTAAAGTTTAGTTTATCATGTTTTCCTTACGTTTTTTTGTGTGTTTCGTAAGGTTAAGTGTACGTACGTATCTGCCGTTTGTCCTTCTCCTCTGTCGCCACTTTCGGAGATGGCCTCACTCGAAAGGTAAGCTTCCACATTTTTACTACATACGTACGTATGTACATACAGTATATCTTGTATACCATGCCCACACTACACTTTATTTACAGGTATATTAGCAGTACGTATTAAGTTAAGTATTGGATGGTCCAAATTGTTGTAGTATTTCATTGTTTATAGGTCAATTTAGCTTTATTATGAAATTTACTGGGGTGTTTTTGGAGGGCTTGGAACGGATTAGCCATATTACATGTAAAATGCGGTCCAAGATACGAAAAGCTCATGATACGAAGGCCGCCTCGGGACGGATTAATTTCATATCTCGAGGTACCACTGTATATGGTTGTTGTAATATATACCTGGTTTTTAACTTTCGTACCACATATTGATGTTCAGTGAATGGAAAGAATGACTAATGTATAAGGATGCTTATGTACAGGCAGTCCCTGGCTTACAATGGGGGTTCCGTTCTTGAGACGCGTTGTAAGCTGAAAATTGTCTTAAGCTGGAAAATTGTCAAAAATCCTAAGAAAACCTTACTTTTGATGCTTGGGTGTATTATAAACTATGTAAACTGCATCTTTATTGTATTTTTCATCAAAAAACCTTCAAATATTGATTATTTTGCATTTCTGGAATCATGTTTCTTCTGTGAGATCAGCGTCATAAGCGGCGTAACCCTGGAACATGTGTCAGGCGTAATCCTAGAACGTGTCGTAAACCTGGAAATAATTTCCGATAAATATAATTGAAAAGTGACGTAACCTCGTAAACCGGGGACTACCTGTATTTTATTTTTTCTTCTACCCGTCTCAGAAAATACACATAAGCTTACTACTGTAAATCTTAATTGTTCATACACGAAACAAACCTTCGGTCTTAACATTAGGATTTACTAGCGCCAAGCTGGAAACCGGTAGAATTAAAATTACACTTGTGAGATCCAGGGATAATGGCATCTATACCAGGTCACGGGCATGTATACCCAGAATGCCCACGGCTACCTGTGACCCATCAGTTATTTTCCTACCGCCTTTAAGATAAGACGTGTTACTGTCTATCTCATTTAAAGCCGGTTTTTCAGTTTGCCCGTTCTTTATATTTCCATTTTTCATTTTTATTTTTTCATTCCTTTTCTTTCTCCAAGTGTGATCAGTGTGTGGTAAGAGTGTATACGTGGTATGATGGAGAATTTTGCCTCAACATCGGGATCGTCTACCGCTTCGAAGAGGAGACAAGGAAATGCCCAGGAGTCAGTGGCTTCCCTTGTTCTAGGTTCCTAACCTCGGTGTCGACGGATCCTCATCCAACGTGTAGTAGGTGCAGGGAAAACGTATGTACGGTTACTAATCCGTGTTCTGTTTGTCGCGGTTGGTCGGTGGAACAGTGGAAGAAGTTCTATGGGAAAAGCCAATACAAAAGAAAGGGGGTGACGCCATCTTTGGATGACCAAACCTTACCGGCTTCTTTTGTATCGGTAATAAACCAGGCTGCTCCATATGTTTCTCCACCTGCTTTTGAATTGTCTCATACCCCTTCGGTTTCTCCTAGCGGTTCTGTATCGGAAACGTCAGGAGGGGCCTTGGTAATTTTATGAATAATTTGCACTCTCCTTTGTTCCCAGCAAGTAGAGGGGGAGATCCGCCATCTTTGTTCCAGGCTCCTGCTACGCAAGCGCATAGGTTAGATGGTACGTGGTCAGCGCTAGCCGGCCTACCAGGCGTACCAACCTTGGATGGTCTGCTTGCGCATTATATGACGTCACGGTTCCAGCAGGGTCCGGCAGCGCTGAATGTTCCTCATCCCCCGGGCTTGCAATTTATGGGAATTAATGCCGCTGCTTCTCCATCCCACTCAGTATTTACAGCGATGCAGAATGTGGGAGGTAATTTAGCAGCAAACGTGCGGTTACCAGCAGAAACCTCTCAGTTCTCCCTACGAGAGCGATGACGTCACAACATACGTCACACTCTGAGATGGCAGGCGTGATGACGTCACAGACCGATCTCGGCCTTTTTTCGCTGCACCCAGACGCTAATACGCCTTCTGATCCGTCAATGCAAACTGTAATGCAGAAGTTACAGGATATAGAGGAGAGAATGAATAAGAGAGACAAAAAGAAAAAGTGTGATTCGCCTTCTTCGTCTTCTTCCTCTAGTTCGGCGTCATCGCTAAGTCCGATAACGTCACGGCGAGCGCCAGTCAAGCGTTGGAGGAGGATTCGGGAGTTCCTAGCGGATCCTCGGGCCAAGAGGAGAAGAATCAATTCTTCCTCTCCTTCGGGTGCGAAGACTGTCATTTCCAAGTCAGCAAGAAGGTCGGAAAATCAGTGGCTATTAAGCACAAGGTTGCCAGACGAAGCCGTTCGCAAGAGTCCGAACAAGCGAGAGAGGTGACGGCCGGCGAGCTAGCGGCCGAGGCGGAGTTGCCAGTTCGGATCGCAAAAACTGCGATACCTCTGGTAAAATCGACGTTGGCGGCGAAAGGTGCAGCAGAGGATGGAATGCAGATCCCAGTTTCGCCCGTAAGGCCGTTCAAAATACGTACGAAGGACGATAAGGCTCCTATTAAAAGTACAAAAAATAGAGAGTTGGCAACCTCGGCGGATACGTTCGTGGAAGGCAGTGTCCGTCTGGATAGAAGGCCGAGGCCGGGCTCGCCGACGCTCGAAAACGATGCCAATGCTAATAAAGACGAACTTACCTCTGTCTTAAGGGAGCCTTCATCTTGGAGATCTAGACGAGATTCTCGCTCTAGATCCGTGAGCAGAGAAAGAGTGAGACGTTCTCGTTCCCCTGCTGACTATCTGGGATCGAGCCAACAGCGGCCAGCAAAGATCAAAGAGGCCGCGGCCGTAGGGGCAGGCGGCCGTGGAATTCCGGGCCGTCTGTCAGAAGATAGAGGCGAGACAACATCTCTCGTGACGGAGAGTGGTACACTAGAGCCGGAGGAAGGAGAAAACCAAGAGTTTCTGGCCTCGTATGCAGAGGTTATTGATTTGATTCGTCAATTCAATAGCCTTTCGGGGAAGACAGAAACACAGGCCAGTATGCTTCCTCCTCCGGAATTGACATGGCGTTTGGACTAAAGAGGGATACCAAGGTGTCGTATGAATTGCCTTGTTCGAGTCATGCGGAATCGGTCTTGCAACACGTAAACGCAAAGATTGCAGGGAGGGATAATTCCTTAAGATCTAATAGATCATTTAAATTTATTCCCCCTCCAATGATAAAGCAAAGGAATATTATACGACACGAAGGTCCCTTTGCTGTCTAGACAAATGAACCCTAATGTTGTAAGGTTAAGGCCTGGATTAACCTTGGATCAGGTTAAAATGGAGTGCCCTTCGATGACGTACCAAGAGGCTGCCACGTTAGAAGCAACAGCTTCTTCTGTCTTTCAGGCTGCGTCCTGGTTAGACCTTTGGTCAACAGCAGTGGCGAAAATTGCATCCTCGGAAGCAACAAGGAAAGTAGTAGATGAACCATTGTTCATTAGATTACTACAGTCAGGGTCCAAGGCGATTGCGTACCTGACAAACGTAAGTGCCAATGTTTGGGCAAATATCCTGCTAATGAGGAGAGATGCAGCATTGGCTAGACTAAGCCGCAATGTGGATTTTGGATTCCCTGTTAGCAATGAGGAATGGGGATATCTTGGAATCGCAACTACTGTTGCCAGAGGTCATACTGGAAGAAGCGATAGATAGAAGAAGGATGGACACTAACGATAGGTTGGTGCAACAGGCAGTTAGGAAAACCTCTAACAGTCAAACTATTCTTTGGAGGGAAGACAACAGCAGATGTCTCGAAAGAAACCAGTGAGACATAGCATCCCTAATAGAGTCACAAGACCCTCTTCCCCAAAGAGGATAAACTCATCGGCCCCCCTTTCACAATAGAAACAACAGAGGAAGGGGCAATAGGGGAAGGGGGAGAGGCTCAAGAAGATAGGTATGGGCGCCTCCCATCACTCGGCCACACCAGTGGGGGGTTGCCTGGCAAATCACTGGAAGGTGTGGCAGGAACTAGGGGCAGAGCAGTGGGTGGTGGATGTTCTCAGGATCGGGTATTTGATTCCGTTCGAGTAACCCCGCCCCTGACAGATCAACCATTACCCCACGTCACTTATGCCCACAAATCTCAGAAGGCCACTATTCTGCAGGACGAAGTGAAGAAGATGATGGAAAAAGGAGCTGTGCAACAAGTATGCAGTCCGACAAAAGGCTTCTACAGCAGGATTTCCTGGTACCCAAAGCCAACGGGGAGTGGAGGACAGTAATAGACCTGTCAACGCTGAATCTGTTTATAAGGAAAACCAGTTTCAAGATGGAAACTCCGAAAACGGTTCTACAAGCAGTCAGAATCGGAGACTTTATGCTGACAGTCGATCTAAAGGACGCATACTTTCAGATACCAGTCCATCAGTCTTCAAGGAAATTTCTCCGCTTCAGTCTTGCAGGGAAAGCTTCAAGTTCAAGGTCCTGTGCTTCGGATTGACAACGTCTCCTCAAGTTTTTACAAGAGTGTTCACCCTCGTGTCGGCATGGGCGCACGCTCAGGGGATCAGGCTGATAAGATATCTGGACGATTGGCTGTGATAGCAAAGTCCAGGGAGAAATTACTCAGGGACAGGGCGGCCCTCCATGCAGCTTTGTCACAGCCTAGGTATTGTGGTGAATCAGCAGAAGTCGCAGCTGGATCCAAGTCAACGTTTGGAATACTGGGAATGGTGATAGACACAACACAAGCCAAAGTATTCCCGACAGACCAAAGAGTACAGAAATGCAAAACAAGTGGTGAATGCCTTTCTGGGAAAGCAGACACAGCCAGCAAGACAGTGGCAGGTGGTGCTGGGAATCCTAACCTCCCTGGAGAAGCGAGTACCACAAGGAAGGCTACACCTCGGTCCCTACAAATGGAGATGATGAAGGAGGGTTTTGGTCACCAACAGTAGATCACCCGTACGAGCAAATTCCCTTGTCGGCAGAAGTGAGGAAAGACTTGCTGTGGTGGGTGGACGACGACAATCTGACAGTGGGTGTCCCCCTTCAACAATCCTCCCCAGACCTCTTGCTGTTCGCGGATGCATCCACTTAGCAAGGCTGGGGAGCCCATATGGAGGAGTTGATGGTGTCAGCAAAATGGAGTTGCAAGGACAGAGAACTCATATAAACGTGCTGGAGTTGAAAGCAGCTTTCCTGGCTCTACAAGAATTCAGGGAGAGAGTAAAGGGACACTCGGTGGTATTGATGTCAGCAACACCACAGTAGTAGCTTATATAAACAAGCAAGGAGGCCTAGTTTCTCGGCAGTTACATGTGATGACAGTTCAACTTCACCAGTGGGCTATAGAGAACCTGGTAGACATCAAGGCCAGGTATATTCCGGGAAAAAGAAACATAGTGGCCGACAAGTTGAGCCGCAGGGATCAGATTCTGGGAACGGAGTGGTCCCTACACCAACAGGTAGTGGACAGGATGCTCATGTTGTGGGAAGGACCGATCATAGACCTATTCGCAACCAGTACAAAACAAAAAAAGTTGGAAGTGTATTGTTCAGTAGTCCCGGACGCAGAGGCAGCAGCAGAAGATGCGCTACAACACCCCTGGGACAATCTGGACGTGTACGCATTTCCTCCATTTTGTCTAATCCGTCAGGTTCTGAACAGGGTAATGCGGTCTCAGAACCTCAAGATGACCCTTGTAGCCCCGTTATGGCCGAAAGCAGAGTGGTTTCCAGACCTACTGGAACTCCTAGTAGATGAGCCACCAAGAGAGTTACCTCCATGGAGCAACCTTCTGTGTCAGCCTCACGTGGAGAGGTACCACCAGTCGGTGAAGTCCTATCGCTTCACGGGTGGAGACTGTCAAGTATCTCCTCCGAGAGCGAGGGTTTTTCCGCAGAAAGCAGCAACTCAGGATGGCAGGATAATATCAGAAAATCATCTGCGACAGTATACCAAGGGAAGTGGTCAGCATACTGTGATTGGTGTCGTAGGGGGAACGTGTCTCCACTCGGTACCACTATTCAGCAGTTAGCAGACTTTCTGATATATCTCAGAACAGAAAACATATGTCTGTAATCTTGCAGTGAAGGGGTACAGGCTGCTCTAGCCTCAGTCTTACGAATGAAAGGAGTGGACATATCGTCTTCATGGAGTTGGCCATGCTGATGAGGAGCTTTGAACAGTCATGCCCACCAAAGGAGCTAAAAACCCCAGATTGGGATCTGACCAAGGTACTGAGTAGTCTGACAAAACCCCCTTACGAACCACTAAGGCAGTCCACGGATAGGAGCCTGACCCTGAAGACAGTCTTCTTATTGGCCCTGGCCCTGGCTTCAACCAAAAGGGTGGGGGAGCTACATGGCCTCTCATATCTCATAAAGCACTCGAGAGGTGGAGATCAATGGTGTGTGAGTTTGTCCCAGAATTCGTGGCAAAGACCCAAAATCCAACAATAGTAGACGGCAGATTCGACTCCTTTACCATACCTTCCTTGGCAGACTTTGTAGACAACGACAAAGCTGAAATGCTCCCTGTGCCCCGTCAGGGCACTAAGGGAGTACTTAAAGAGAAACAAGGCACCTCAGGCCGGGGTGCCAGAGGTTGTTCGTAAGTTACAGGACGGAACAAGAAGGAAGTGTCCAAGAATACAATATCATTTTGGCTAAGGGAGACAATCAGAAATGCTTATACTGCAGAAGACAGAGGGTCAGATAGCCAGGTGGGAGCTAGAGCTCATGACATCAGGGGTGTGAGTGCTTCCCTAGCATTTAAGAAGAACATGTCTGTGGATAAAATTCTGAAAGCTGGCGTGTGGAAGCGCCAAACAACTTTCACCTCATTTTATTTGAAAGATGTTGCCCATAGATCCTTGGACACCTTTTCCTTGGGTCCAGTGGTGGCGGCCCAACAAAGTGATATAGTTCATCCAGTGCCCCCCTGGCGGGTCAGTTTGCGTCTAGTCTAAGATGAAGGTATGAAAGTAGAATGAATGGGATGACTGGTCTTTTTTCTTTACTACTTTCTTCCTACTCCTTTAACTACGGGCAATATGAAGGAGAGTACCGTCATGTGCTGGAACGGACTAGATGCAGGTGAGATGGTCAGCCATACTGTGAAGCTATCTTAGCTGATGATATACTTTTCAGTAGCAACACACCCCTCTGGATAATAAGGAAAGAGGGGTGAAGGTGGATCCAGTCGCAAGGGACAAGAGTAAACAGTAGAATGGTATCTACACCCAGTGGAGGAAACCAATAGATCCGCTTATATCTTTGGTCCTAGGTTCATTGTCCATTCTCTAGAATTTCCCTATATATTCGGAAATGGATAAGGTGGCAAACTTCCAGTCAGTTGTAGAGACTTACCTCCCTCCAATAGTAAGTCTATCCTAATGTTAAGACCGAAGGTTTGTTTCGTGTATGACAAATACCCAAATTTGTAACTAATTTGTATTTTTTCATAACTAACAAACCTGAGGTCCTTAACAGTTAAAGGCCCACCTCGAACCACCCCTCCCCCTAGCAGTCTAAACTGGGTTAGAAATATAACTGATGGGTCACAGGTAGCCGTGGGCATTCTGGGTATACATGCCCCGTGACCTGGTATAGATGCCATTAGTCCCTGGATCTCACAAGTGTAATTTTAATTCTACCGGTTTCCAGCTTGGCGCTAGTAAATCCTAATGTTAAGACCTCAGGTTTGTTAGTTATGAAAAATACAAATTAGTTACAAATTTGGTATGTTGTGATGTTGCAAGGGATTTTTCTTTTTTGTCCATCTGTTTATGTTAACATTTGATATGCTGGTATGAATTA
>NC_087211.1:65623099-65687299 GCF_015104395.2 Macrobrachium nipponense | reverse complement strand
CATTTACAATTCGTTTTTCAGTAACTTCCAATGTAACTCGTCCTAGCACGACTCCTCATCAAGAAATTCCTCCCAGCACGACTCGCCCTCAAGAAATTCCTCCCAGTACGACTCGCCCTCAAGAAATTCCTCCCAGTACGACTCGCCCTCAAGAAATTCCTCCCAGTACGACTCGCCCTCAAGAAATTCCTCCCAGTACGACTCGCCCTCAAGAAATTCCTCCCAGTACGACTCGCCCTCAAGAAATTCCTCCCAGTACCACTCGCCCTCAAGAAATTCCTCCCAGTACGACTCGCCCTCAAGAAATTCCTCCCAGTACCACTCGCCCTCAAGAAATTCCTCCCAGTACCACTCGCCCTCAAGAAATTCCTCCCAGTACCACTCGCCCTCAAGAAATTCCTCCCAGTACGACTCGTCTCAAGAAATTCCTCCTAGTACGACTCGTCCTCAAGAAATTCCTCCCAGTACGACTCGCCCTCAAGAAATTCCTCCCAGTACGACTCGCCCTCAAGAAATTCCTCCCAGTACGACTCGTCCTCAAGAAATTCCTCCTAGTACGACTCGCCCTCAAGAAATTCCTCCCAGTACCACTCGCCCTCAAGAAATTCCTCCCAGTACGACTCGTCCTCAAGAAATTCCTCCTAGTACGACTCGTCCTCAAGAATTCCTCCCAGTACGACTCGCCCTCAAGAAATTCCTCCCAGTACCACTCGCCCTCAAGAAATTCCTCCCAGTACCACTCGCCCTCAAGAAATTCCTCCCAGTACCACTCGCCCTCAAGAAATTCCTCCCAGTACGACTCGCCCTCAAGAATTCCTCCCAGTACCACTCGCCCTCAAGAAATTCCTCCCAGTACCACTCGCCCTCAAGAATTCCTCCCAGTACACTCGTCCCTCAAGAATTCCTCCCAGTACGACTCACCCTCAAGAAATTCCTCCCAGTACGACTCGTCCTCAAGAAATTCCTCCTAGTACGACTCGCCCTCAAGAAATTCCCCCAAATACACCTCCGCCTGAAATACCTGGTAACTTGCCTAGGAAAAGTAAGTTGTACTATCATATTTTTGTTCTTATGATGAAGAGTCATCATTATAATTTTTTTTCTACTTCGGTGTCGTGAAAACTTTTCCCTGGGAAAAATATTTTCTCTTTAGTTTAAATTTGAATATAGAATTTAGGCCTACGAGGTCATTCTCAGACGACTGAAAATAATAATTGTTGTTGAAACAATTGCTAGGAGAGGGTGAAAAGTAAGATGAAGAAAGAGAACATGAATGGAAGTATAGTTAAAGGAATGAAAGGGCCGAAAATGCCCAGACAGCAGCTTTCCCATGTATTTTAACAATACCTTTTTCTAAATCAATGAAACTGGGTGTTGGAATTTTGCAAGCATTTAAGTCATGCATCAAATATGATTTGTTATGCTCTACAAGCATTCGAATTAGTTTTCATAAATCCCTCTTTCGCTATTCTTTTCTCGGTAATAATAATATATTATTATTATTGTTGTTATTATTATTATTATTATTATTATTATTATTATTATTATTATTATTATTATTATTATTATTATTATTATAATCCATAGAAATGTAGCAGCAAAACATTCGAAACTATGAGTCACTATGGTTCGTTGAAACATAAGTTCACAGAAATATCATTATGGCGTAAAAATGCTGGACAATTTATGTCTTTGGAGGAAAAAGGGGTGGAGACCTAGATAACGATAAGAATTATAAACATTATAGGTATTTAGGCAGTTGTAGCCAGTAGGTTGCTTTATTGTATCATATATTTTTTTCTTTTAGTAATAGTTAATAGTATACGCTAATAATCTTAATCAGATAAAAACTACAAGGCTTGCATGTAGCTTACAAAGAAAATTCACCAAGCATTTTTCATGTTTCCCAATAAGCAAGTGAAATCCTCTAACTTACATTATTTTGCTTTGCTCCTTCCGCAGGGTGCTACAATGCGTCTGCACTTTCAGCGTGGATGTCCAAGTTGACGTGATTAACCCTTTCCTCGGCTAGACACTTCTGTCCCTTTTGTTCCAACCCCAAGATAATTCATTATCTTGTTTTCTCTGAAATCACTCGAAGGTCCAGTAGCCTATCAAACTTTCTGTTCTAGGTAAAGCACACATGAAGACTGAAGATCGACCTTTTCCAAATGCCTGCAAATGCACTGATGCAAACGCCACCTTTTTTTCGGTCCTTGGCCATCCAAGTAAAAGCTACAGACTACCCTTTTCAGTTCTCATTAGATGAACGAAGTCCAACAGCCATCTTTTCTATACTCGTTTTTTTTTTCAATCTGTCCACCAGCATGTGGTGTTTGCGTATGGTAACACTGCGTCCCGGGCTTTAGATAGTTACATTCAACAATAATAGTAGCCCTATTTCGAATATTAACGGTGTAATTCGCATACAGTAAATTATTAAAACACTTCAGTTGCAAATGTACACCCATATATCCTTTTATTTACCTAAAACTTATACATAGCGTAACTATCTAAAGCCCCGGACGCAGTGTTACCATACGCAAACACCACAGGCGGGTGGACAGATGGAAAAAAAAAACAGTATAGTTCTATGAAGCCTGTGAACCATCCTTTCTATCGCTGCTAACTCAATGAAGTCGGAGAACCACATCTCTATAGCTCTCATGCAGTTAACTCAGTGGGGTCAGAGCCATCATCTCTCGCTCTCTGTGAATTCAGTGAAGTTCAAGAGCCCTCATCTTTAGCTCCAAGTAAATTCAGTGGAGCCCAGGAACATCTCTGGCTCTCAGTGAACTCGGTAAAGTCAGAGTCATCATCTGAAGTAGCAAGAACCATTACCTAGACCTATAGCGCTCAGTGCAAGGTCAAGAAATCTAAGAAACACCCCTTCCAGCCGTCTGTGAATTCAGTGTCAACAGTCTCAGTAAAATCCACGAACTGCCAATTCCAGTTCAAGTGACCTTAATGGTGCCCAAGATCCACAACCAACTGATTTTATGGGTGAAATCAACTTCACTGTTTTTCTAATAGTAGAGGAGGGGCCGCTTGTTGAAAAACTAGGTCTAACTGAATAGAAGTATGAAATTGGAAAAGTATTTCACATCCCTATCAATTAGGCCAATTATTAATTATTTCCGTGTGCTTTACCGTTCTCTCTCTCTCTCGTAGTAGCCATCTTGCTTGGTGAGACGTACCCGCGAGAAGTCAATAATCAACAGATATCACAAGTTTAACATACGACTAGAATTAAATATCTAGAAGTGTTCGTGAACTATCGGTGATAAGATTAGTGTGAAATAGTAGGATAAAGCGTCTTCTAAGTTAGTTTTATCAAGTGTAATACTATAAATCAGAACAAGATGGCAGTAAGTTCCAAACTGTCGGGAAGAGGTGGCGTAATTTGGCGTGTTTAGCAAATTCGCAATACGATGAGGTAGCAGGAAGGGAACTGCATTTCTCATCTATGAAATCAGCAACAGTCCTAACCAAAAAGATACAAAAGCATTCATAGATATATTAAGAAGGATATAATCCTTCAAACTGAACAAATCTAATGAAAACATCTTGAAAATAATTGAAGAAGTTCCAAATAAAATCCAAGTGGTCAAGAGACTCATAAAGAAAATATACATAAACCAACATATTCCGACAAAGAAAATGAATAAGGTGAATCTTGTGAATATCCTAATTGATGCATTAGGAAAAAGAAAGTGCCAAAAAGCATGCAAACTGTGTAAGGTTTGGTATAGCATAGTCAATCCACAAAACCTAATCAGAAAATGTGCTGCATGCAACATTCCGACCCATCCACAGTGTGCTGAGGTAATACAAGATTTGAGAAAAGATACAATGAATTTTTTGTTCAACAGTCTATCATGGATAGACAATGTTATTAAATCAAGATTTGAATGTACAAATAGTTGAGGATGAAGAAGAAGAGGAAGAGGAAGAAGAAGAAGAAAAAGAAGAAGAGGAAAACGGAAGAGAAGTAAACAAAAATGAAATGACAGAAAAAATAAGGAAAACAAAACAAAGAACAAGATAAAAGTATGGATGCAGAGATACTCATTGATACTACATATGAGGCAATAAAGCAGCATACCTACGAAGAAATAAATTACGATATGACAACAGAAAAGCAATCCCGAAGAGGCTCTACCCAGATCTATACAATGACGGGAAAGAGGAAAAAATAGACAAGAAAGACAAAATCTGCAACCTTTTGAAAAGAGGGAATTGCAGATTTGGAGAAAGATGTTTACTACAAACATCCTAAGATAGTCAAAACTATGAAATATATGGTAAATGTGCATACTTAGATGGATATGGGGATGATTGCAGAGATCTGCATCCAAAAAATATGTAAAAACCTAAAAGAAGGAAAAGGATGTAAGTTCGACAAAAATGCAAATATATGCACCCTGTAGCCATGAATCATAATCAAATAAATAACCAACCAAGTAAATAAAATCCAAAATAAGAAAGAAACAAATAAAGAGAGAAATCAAGAATATCAGGTAAAAGAGAAAAGCAAACCACCAATGAGATATGCAAGGAGGTGTCAGCAAAAAATTTCAAAGCATCAGCTCCGAAATTCTACTCAAGAGATAATAACTGTATTTATTATGCAAGAGGATATTGCAGAAACGGAGAAAATTGCAGATTCAGACACAAAATTAATAATTATGATGAAGGAAGATCAAATATTATGGAAAAGTTGGATTTTTTAATGTCAGAAATTTCTGGAAAATGAAAAAAAGAACAACATACCAGAACGGAGAGACATGGGAAAATCCTTATTACTACCAGTATTAAATGAAGGAGAAAACACGCAAACCATCATAGTGATGAATGCGCAGGGTTTAGTTACGAGTAACTCAAAAAGGAAAATAGAGTACTTAGAAGAACTACCCAAATGAAAAGAAAATAGATATAATGAATATAAGTGAAAACCTGGTATTCCCAAGAGACTGGGAATGATGATCAAATAAAAGGGTTCCAAACTTATAGATCAGATAGAAAAAATAGGAATAACAAGGGGGAACCGCAATATATGGGAAAGACAAAAAACAACGGAAAAATATATGAGAAATATAGTAACTCAGAATGTGAACTAATAGCGGTTAGAATTTGAATCTGAAAAATTGATGAACATAGAATATATAGACCCCCTAATACTAAAGAGTTTGACTTAATAATTGAAAAAATTGGATGATATATGTAGAAATCACAAGGACTGGACTATTCTCCTATCTGTGACTTCAACTTTCCTTTCGTAGAATGGAAAGAACGAATAGGAGATTGTGGTTGTACTTATACATATAAAAAAGAGAGTAATAGTAGTGCAGAAGATAAGAAGGCAATTTGAAAAGCTATTAGATATGCTACTAGAATACAACATTCAACAAATAAATCACCTGCCAACAAGAAAGGAAATCTTTAGACCTAGTATTTGTGAAACGAGATGGAATTATGTTAAGAAATAATAGTTTATAATGCGAGTATTTCAGACCATAATGTCATAGAATTAACAGTTCATTCCAAAGCAAGTGAAAATAGAGATAAGCAAGAAATGAAAAAGTGGGAAGGATATGGAAAATACAACTTCTACAGTAAAAATATAAAAATGGTCAGAAATTAATGAAGAATTAAACAAAGATTGGGATAACATTTTCGTAAGTGATGACATAAGG
The DNA here is from genome assembly GCF_015104395.2 of Macrobrachium nipponense. Taxonomy (NCBI): domain Eukaryota; kingdom Metazoa; phylum Arthropoda; class Malacostraca; order Decapoda; family Palaemonidae; genus Macrobrachium; species Macrobrachium nipponense. Next base: position 65,681,603 of record NC_087211.1, on the reverse strand, counting down.
GTAAATACGGAGATATTATATATTGGAGAAATAGTGGAAAAATTATATACCGAAGAAGAAAAGTAAAACATCATTCATGCATACCAAGAGACAGAAGGATCTTGTTCCAGAAAATCAGAAAGTGGAAAAAAAGGTCTTGTCAAAAGAAAAAAATGCATGGAAAGTTATAGAACTAAAAAGTAAGATAGAAAATGCAGAACAAAAGATTATACAATCAAAAAGAAAATGAAAAAAACGGGACTTGGAAGAAAAAAACCCTATTATATATCGAAGCAAAACCCCAAAAAAAAAAAAAAAAAAAAAAAAAAAAAACATACAAAAAAAAAAAAAAAAAAAAAATATTATACTCATATGCGAAGAAGATGAATAAAAGAAGAATAGAAATAGGCCCTCTGAGAATTGAAGGGAGATTAACGAATGAAAAAAAGGAAATTTGCAACATACTGGCAGAACGATATAAGAGAGATTCACCCTGAAATAGATAATGAAGATAATGATATAGAAGTAAGGGATGAAAATAGTGAATATTTAGCTGACATAGATATTAATGAAGCTGATATTGTGCAGGCTATTAATGAAATTAAAAATGGAGCTGCTGCAGGGGCCTGATGGAATTCCTGCTATTTTGTTTAAAGAAAGTAGTTCATTCTATCGCAAACGCCACTTGCAATATTATTAAGACAAAGTGTAGATACAGGCAAGATATATGATGAGCACAAACAAATTAGCATATATTACCCCTACTTTCAAAAGTGGATCAAGACTAGAGGCAAGTAATTATAGCCGCTGTGAGTCTAACATCACATATTATGAAAGTGTATGAAAGGTAATGAAGAAAAATATTATGAAACATTTAATAAAAAATAATTTGTTTAATAAAGGACAACATGGTTTCGTACCCGGAAAAAGAGTACACAAACCCAACTGTTAGTCCACCGTGAGAACATATTCAAAAATATGAAAAGCGGAAATGAAACAGATGTGGTTTATTTTAGACTTTGCAAAAGCTTTTGATAAAGTAGACCATAATATATTAGCGAAGAAAATTAGAAAACAAATATCGTGGATAAAGTAGGAAATGGTTAAAAGAATTTTTACACAACAGAAAACAGATAGTTATTGCAAACGACGAGAAATCGGATGAAGCCAAGGTAATATCCGGTGTGCCGCAAGGTACGGTGTTAGCTGCAATACTGTTTGTTATTATGATTGAAGACATAGACAATAATGTTAAGGATTCGGTAGTGAGTAGTTTCGCAGATGACACAAGAATAAGTAGAGAAATTACTTGTGATGAACGATAGAACGCTCTACAAAGAGACCTTAACAAAGTATATGATTGGGCAGAGGTAAATAGGATGGTATTTAACTCTGATAAATTTGAATCATAAATTATGGAGCAGAGAAAGAAGCTATATGCATATAAGGGACCTAATAATGAGACCATCACAAATAAGGAAGCAGTTAAAGACCTGGTGTGATGATGAATAGGAACATGTTATGCAATGATCAAATAGCAACTCTATTGGCAAAATGTAAAGCAAAAATGGGAATGTTGTTACGGCACTTCAAACAAGAAAAGCGGAACACATGATTATGCTTTATAAAACATATGTTCGTAGTCCACTTGAATATTGCAATATGATATGGTACCCACACTATCAAAAGGATATTGCACAAATAGAGAGTGTACAAAGGTCCTTTACAGCTAGAATAGAAGAAGTTAAGGACCTAGACTACTTAGAAAGACTACAATTCTTAAATTATTAGTCTAGAAGGAAAAGAACCTACATGATAATTCAGGCATGGAAACAGATAGAAGGAATAGCAGAAAATATCATGGAACTAAAAATATCAGAAAGAGCAAGCAGAGGTAGATTAATAGTGCCCAAAACTATACCAGGAAAAATAAGGAAAGCACACAGGACATTAATCCACTACGCACCAGCATCGATAATGCAGCGTCTATTCAATGCGTTGCCAGCTCATCTGAGGAATATATCAGGAGTGAGCGTAGATGTGTTTAAGAATAAGCTCGACAAATATCTAAACTGCATCCCAGACCATCCAAGATTGGAAGATGCAAAATATACCGGAAGATGTACTAGCAACTCTCTGGTAGACAATTAGAGGTGCCTCACACTGAGGGACCTGGGCAACCCGAACAAGATGTAAGGTCTGTAAGGTAAGGTAAGTCTCTCTCTCTCTCTCTCTCTCTTAAAATTCTTCCAGAAATTTCTCCTGGCCAGTTTCATCCAGTCACCTTAACATTTATCATTTACTGCAAAGTTCTTTGACTATGATACCTTAATTTGTGCTAACGTAACTTGAATGGATAAAAGTATTGTTACTCTAAATAGGTTAAAGTATGATTTTCGTAATGTTCTAAAGAAAACAACAAAGGCCAGAGCAGGCAAAATTAAAGGATTCCTGAGCTATAATCTGTATTTGATTGTAAACCTCACATGTTGCCCCAGGTCCCTCAGAGAGAGAGAGAGAGAGAGAGAGAGAGAGAGAGAGAGAGGAGGGGGGCATTTTTCAAAGGCTTCGTGCGAATAGTGTGCTGGTTGCCTCGTATAAATAAATAAATAATAATAAAAGATTTAGTTTTCGTTTGAACTAGCTTTGACAACAAATTTAGTGCATAAAAAATGAATAAATAAATAAAATCGTGAACGCAGAGTTTTCATCGCTGTTATTTCCCATGAAACTAATAGAACATTCGCTTCTGAAAAACGGTGGCCGATGAGAGACATCAGTATTTAATATTCTAAACAGAAGCTAAGCGTGTTCAATTTACGGCCGAAAAGTACAACGAAAATTTGACATGCGTCGGCGATGTAGTGTTGTAAACCATTTGTCATAGCGAAACAAAGATGCTCTTACCTATATTTATTCCTTGAGAATAATATATATATATATATATATATATATATATATATATATATATTATATATATATGGGGAATCCTGACCTAATATCTGGAGCGGCAATTCTGTAGGCTACAGAAGTAGATACAAGCCTAAACTATATAATTCAATTAGTCCTATTCAACCGTCGCATCCTTATCTAAGGCTACTACCTACCTATTATCTCACATGAAATAAAAAAAATACAAATTGTACGTAAAGTTATTTGGAAACGCCAAATAAATAAGGTTAACTGTGAGACAGTACTGAACCGGTATTAAATAACAATATAATACGTAATCTACCGGTACGTTAGTACTTTGACAGTGCCCATAACTTACTGGCTACCGCTCTGTTGTGCGATTTCTCTCCCTTTCGCCTTTCTCCTTCACAATTTTGTCAGTAACTGAATTATGCCTTTCCATTTGCTTTAATAAACAGTCACGACACCCTTTCTTGCCGTTGTGTACTTCTGTTGCAGTCAACTTTGATGGTTTAGGTATATAAACTTGAGGCATCCCGGGACAAAATTTAGACTCAAACGCGTTTTTCATTTTATCGACAACAGGCTCGTTTCATTATTCTGCAGAAGAACGCTCACATTATCTATAAGCTTTATCACTGTAACGGTGTTATAACAGCCAAAGAGAGCAAGAAGCACACAGGACGAACGGAGATATTCAACTGTTCACAAACAAACGGCTGCGGCCTACTGAACTGCCCTAGCCGCCGGCCCCTAAGATAGTGACGTCAGAGAGTATTTGAGAGTTTACTTTAACAGCTGTTTTAATAATCTGGACATATGAGTTACAAGTATAAGCTTAGATAGACATTAATGTATTAGGTAGTACGTAATCTTCTTCTTCTTCATCATCTTCATCTTCTTCTTCTTCTGTGTCCCCTCCCGATGTTCCCTTCTATATCTATGGTTCCAATCTAGCCTTTGGTTCTAATCATGAGCGAATATTATTTTTTGAAATAGTTGGTTTTGACACTGTTTTACAAACAGATGCACTTCCTGACTTCAATCTACCCTCTTTATACTGGCTTTGGGTTCCCCCACCCCGTCCCTTGTGATTGTATTACGTACTTGTCAACAGTTGATAATAGGCAGGAATGTAGTACTTAAGTAAAGATTCACGACAATATTATGAAGATATAATTGCATAGCGTAGGCTGAAAGACAAGATTAACATGGCCTGAGGATATCTATATATATATATATAATATATATTATATATATATGTGTGTGTGTGTGTGTGTGTGTGTGTGTGTGTGTGTGTGTGTGTGTATAACTGAATCACGAAAGTTAGGAACGTGATAAATCCATAAATAAAGATAAATGCCACGAAGGAAAAATAAACAAAGGAGAGTCTGCAAGATCTTTCGACTTTAAAAGTCCTTTACTGTTAAAAGCAAATCCTTTGTTTACTGAGCAGATACTGACATAAATACGAGAAAAGACAATACAAGAAGGTTCGTATAACTGACAGATAGGGATTAAAAGGGATTAGTTTTTTAGACTTGATCAAGAGGATTTTTTGTTAGTTTTTTATATAAGTCACATCAAGTCATAAAAAAACTTCAATAGCATAGTGAAAAGTATCCTTAAAAGATAAAAACAGAACTACTAGGCAAATTGTCAGTCAAATCTCCTTCGCTACCTTACTTATACGGATTAGTCAAAACGCACAAAGAAAATAACCCTATGCGGCCTATTATCAGTACTGTTGGTTCAATTTCATATAAACTCTCGCAATATATCACTAAGATCTTGTCCCCGTTACTTGGAACCATCTCCGATTCTCATATATATAATTCTCTAGATTTAGTTGATAAATTAAACAAAATTGCTCTTTGCCCTACTGATAGATTCGTTAGTTTGACGTATGTTCTCTTTTTACTAAAGTCCCTATAGACTCTATTTTAGAATATCTTAGCAATGAACTAACTCCAGCATGAATTACCTCTACCTATAAGTCACATTATTTCACTTACGAGTTTGTGCATTTGTGATTGTAAGTTTATATTCAATGGTGAATTTTATCAACAAATTTTTGGCATGGCAATGGGAAATCCATTTCCCTAAACACCATTACTCTCAAACCTGTATATGGAATTCTTTGAAAAAACGCTACTTACCTAATATCATTCATATTCCTGTAAAGTGGTATCGTTACGTTGATGATTGTTTAGCTGCTCTTCCTGTCGGTATTGATGTAAATGATTTACTCTCTAAATTAAATAACCAGGTAGCATCGATTAAGTTTACTCTAGAATTAGAAAAAGACAATTGCCTCCCTTTCTTAGACGTTTTGATACACAGAGAACCATTTCAATGTAAATTCAGTATTTATAGGAAACCGACTAACAACTTAACTTATGTTCATTTCTTCTCAGGCCACCATCTTAATATAAAAATATCAATTTTTTCCTCTATGTTTTTACGAGCATTGCGAATTGTCAGTCCACAATATTTATTGGATCAAGAAATTGAATATTAAGAAAAATAGGGAAAGATTTTATGCTTTTTTACTATCCTTCACATATATTAGACATTTGTTATAATAAAGCCCACAAAAAGTTTTATGCTGTAAATAACACACAGAAAGAAAATTCTAAGAACATTCTCAGTTTGCCTTATTTTAACGGATTTGAAACCATTAAACCATTGTTAAAAGCTTTTAATGTCAACCTTGTTTTTTCCTATAATAACACACTAAAAAGAATGTAATAAAATGGCCCCAGAGAAAGCAACAACATAATATATAAAATTCCCATGTATGGATTGTCCTCATTCTATCTCGGATAGTCCAGCAAAGGCTTAAAAAGTAAGGCTAAGCCAGCATAAATACTCTGTAAAAACTGGGCAAAAATCTAATGCATTATTCATTCATTTAAGTGAAAACAACCACCGAATTAATTGGATTGATAGTTCAGTAACTGCATGGTCAAGAGATGTCTTATCACGAAATCTTTTAGAATCTGCTTTAATACAACTTACTTTTCATTGTAATTTCAATGTTAGTCGTGGCCTTTTTCATTTAGACCCTTGTATCTGTAACATGTTTAAGAATGACCTCAAAGATATAATTACTGACTTAAATAAAAATCAGTTGCCTTAGAGTTATTAAATTTTGTTGTAATGTATGTGTGCATGTTTTGTGAATATGGTTTTGTTTTGGTTTACCAAGTTTCTGAATAGCTGTCACCTATAATCCTTTAATTGTCTGGAAATTGTAATCTGAGATGATTGTCTTAAACCTTTAATTGCACCCATTGTTTATGCTTGTTTGGGAAGGTTTTCTTATCTTCCAGGTGTGTCGGATTCTAGGTACTAATCCCTTTATAATCCCTATCTATCAGTTATACGAACCTTCTTGTATTGTCTTTTCTCGTATTTATGTCAGTATCTGCTCAGTAAGGACTTTTAAGTCGAAAGACTTGCAGACTCCTACGTTTATTTTTCCTTCGTGGCATTATTTATCTTTATATATAGATATATATATATATATATATATATATATATATATATATATATATAAAGAGAGAGAGAGAGAGAGAGAGAGAGAGAGAATGTGCATGTATTCATGTAAGTATATTAATTCTTGGATTAATGCATTCTAAGTTACGAAGCCTTAAGCCGTTTGATAACATATAGAAAGTAATCATTACAAATGGCATTGAAATCAATTTATTATAAATCATTTTACAGTCAAACTGTCGATTTTCCTTGTTCTGCGCTACGGCAGAGAAAGAAATAGAGCGGCAGCCCAGACCATTGAGATAAAACGATCGAGATACCGAGAACCCCTACTGGTATTTAGGAGTAGACTTGTAAACTGTGAAACTGACCGTCTGCCGAAAATATATAGGGGGTGGCTTACTTAACAAGCACCAACTAATTGCTTGTTAGATTTGGGTCTAGATCCAATATATGAGATACCAGATGAAACTGATATATAATATATCTGCAGACTCTACTGATAATACAATGACCAGTGACAGACATTTTGGAGGGTGGGTTCCCCCTGACAGACGCACTGAAAAGGGGGGTTAATTGGATCTAGATCCAACTAACCCCCCTTTTCAGTGCGTCTGTCAGGACGCACTGTTGGATCTAGATCCAACAATCTAGCCTCCTGTGGGGCAAGCCAGCCTCAATGGGTGCCGGTCCCAGCCCGGATAATAGGGAGGGTTGGTGTCAGGAAGGGCATCCGACTGTAAAAACCCACGCCAAAACCAATGGAATGAGTCGTGATATTGATGAGAAGGGTAGGGTAGGGCGTACTCCGTAAACGACGCACAGACACATCGCCCTAACTCTGTGACAAGGCGAGGGCTACTGCATCATGAGCGGGTGCAGCAGCTAAAGAAGCGAGCTCTAAATGTGATCAGAATAGGCCAGCTCAATATTGGGTCTATGACAGGAAGAGGAAGAGAGTTGGCAGAGTAATGAGGATAAAGAGATGGGACATTTTGTGTGTGCAGGAAACTCGATGGAAGGGTAATAAAGCTAAAGAACTGGGGGATGGCTACAAGTTAATCTATAGTGGAGCAAATGAGCAGGGTAGGAATGGCGTTGGAGTAGTGTTGTCGGGGGAAATGAGAATGCAGTGACGGAAGTGAGTAGAAAGAATGACCGCATTATGAGAGTGAAGATATGTTATGGAGGGGAAACAATGAACATCATTAGCGCTTTATGCTCCACAAGTGGGTCTGCACAGAGGAAGAAAAGAGCCGTTTTTTGGAACGAAATGAGTGAGGTAACACAAGAACTGGAAGAGCAGGAGAGACTGTAGTGGGGGCAGACTTTAATGGACATGTCGGAAATGAAAAGGGATGTAATTGAACGTGTGCATGGAGGACATGGGGATTGGGGAGAGAAACCCAGAAGGAGAGAGTATAGTAGACTTTGCCGTGTCCTTTGATATGGCAATAGTGAACACATTCTTCAAAAAGAAGAGGGAGCACTTGATAACATACAGGAGTGGCGGTAGATGCACACAAATAGATTACCTCCTTTACAATAGATCAAGGCTGGTGGAAGTTAGGAATTGTAAAGTTATCCCAGGTGACCACGTGGCCCCCCACATAGGCTCCTTTGTATGGATTTAAAGATGAAAAGAGAAAAGAAAACGAAAAGAATGGGGTAAAGAAAACTCAAGTGGTATAAATTGTTAGGGAGGGATAATGATAAGAAGAGAGAGTTCAGGAGAAGAGTGCTGGGAGAGGTTGATCTGGGAATTGAAGATGTGGGAGAATGGTGGAGGCATAATGCATCAGTGATTAGAAGACATGGAAAGGAGATACTAGGGGAAACATCTGGAATAGTATGGGAGGAAAATGAGAGCTGGTGGTGGAAGAAGAGGTGGGGGAAGTGGTGAAAGGTAAAAGGGAGGCAAAGACGAGATTTGAAGAGTCACAGCTGCAGGAGGACAGAGAAAGATTAGAGAAAGAAACAAAGAAGTAAAAGGGTGGTAGCTCAAGCTAAGGCAAGGGCATATGAAGAGGTTTATAATGAACTGGAAACCAAGGAAGGGTTGAGTAAGATGCTCAAACTGTCAAAAGTAAGAAATAAAAGAACAAAGGACATCACCCATATTAAGCAAATGAAAGATAGGAATGGTACTGTCGTAAAAAAGGAAGAAGACATCCTGAAAAGAATGGAAAGAGTATTTCGAACAACTGCTAAATGAAGAAAATGAAAGACTTGTAAGAGAGGATGGACAAGTAAACATGGGAATGGTAATGGGGATACTAGGGATTTGAAGTGTGATACGAGCTTAAAAAGAATGAGAAATGGGAAGCAACAGGACCTGACTTAATCCCAGTCGAAGTTTGGAAAGCCTTAGGAGAGGAAGGGGTAGACATCTTGTATGATCTGATGGTAAAAATATTCGAACAGGAAAAGATACCAGAAGAATGGCGGGAAAGCATATTGATACCTATATTTAAAGGTAAACAGGTGATGTCCAGGAATGCAGTAATATAGAGGTATAAAAACTAATGTCTCACACTTGAAGATTTGGAAAGAATCATAGATAGCAGGCTGAGAGAGGAAGTTAGAATAGGGAAGGAACAGTTAGGATTTATGAAGGGAAGCGGCACAACAGGATGGAATATTTTGCATAAGGCAGCTAATGGAGAAATTCAGAGAAAAAACAACGAGAGACCTGCATCTGGTATTCATAGACCTTGAAAAAGGCCTATGACAGAGTGCCAAGGCAAGAAAATATGGAGATGTTTGGAGGGAGAAGATGGGTGCCGGAAAAGTATGTCAGAATTATTCAGGAGACGTACAGGAATGTGTATACTAGAGTGAGGAGTAGTGTTTTGAGACGGATGGATTTGAGATAGGAGTTGGATTACACCAGGGGTCAGCACTTAGCCCATTCATCTTCAAACATCGTGATGGTGTAATGACCAGGGATGTTAGAGAAGCAGTGCCATGGTGCATATTATACGCGGATGACATTGTGTTGTGTTCAGAGGGGAAGGAGGAGTTGGAGGGGAGGGTTGGAGAGGTGGAGAGCAGCACTTGAGGAGAGAGGAATGAGAATAAGCAGATCAAAAACCGAATATATGTGTTCTAGTATTACTGAGGACGGTGGAAGTAGCATAAGATTGGGTGGGGAAGAAATAAAGAAAGTACAGAAGTTCAAGTACTTAGGGTCCGTATTAGAGGATAGTGGAGCATGGACCAAGAGGTGAGACACCGAATTCAGGCAGGATGGAATACTGGAGGTCTGCATCAGGGGTACTCTGTGACAGAAGGTCCCTCTGAAATTGAAAGGGAGTTCGCCATAGGACGGTGGTCAGACCAGCAATGTTATATGGAACAGAAACGGTAAGTATGAGGAAAACAGAGGAGAAAAAGATGGATGTAGCAGAAATGAGAATGTTTGAGATGGATGTCGGGAGTAACAAGGGAAGATAGGATTAGAAATGAGTATATAAGAGGATCAACAAAGGTAGCTGAAATATCGAAGAAAATACAGGAAGGAAGGCTTCGATGGTATGGGAGGAACGTCATGTTGGAAGACATACGATGGAAATGGAAGTGCAGGGTAGAAGGAAGAAGGGAAGACCAAGAAAGAGATGGCGTGATTGTGTAAGGGAAGATATGGAATTGAAAGGTATAAATGAGAACGAGGCACAAGACAGAAATCGATGGAGACGACTCATTCGTAATGCGACCCCATATAAAAATGGGTTTTAAGCTAGGAAGAATTGGATCTAGATCCAACTAGGATATAGGAGGATACCGATGTAAAAATTTAAACACTAAAATAGCACTGCACATCCTAGAGTACTGCGGTGGTAATGACAGACATTTTAGTGGGTGGTTACCCCCTGACAGACACCCCACAACGAGTCGGGGGGAGGGGGAGTGGGAGACAGGATCTGCATCCAACATCGGAGATACCAAGTAAAATTTGTACTACAATAGCACTGCACATCCTAGAGTACTGCAATAGTAGTACCAGACATTTTAGTGGGTGGTTACCCCCTGACAGACACCCCATAACGAGTGGGGAGGGGGAGACAGGATCTGCATCCAACATCGGAGATACCAATTAAAATTTGCACTATAATAGCACTGCACATCCTAGAGTACTGTGGTGGTAATGACAGACATTTTAGTGGGTAGTAACCCGTTTCCCAGACATAATCTACGATTGGAAGGGAGAGATGGGACAACTTGAAATTATTCAAAATCTATGATAGGCGTATTAATATTATAAATATGGTAATTATCTGAAAATCGTAATCCTGAGAAAATGTAAAAGGTAAAGAATTCAAGAAATATTGTGATGTTTCAGGAAAAGAATTACTGGCCGGAGTTATTTTTTTAAAAATTCCTATTGAAGTATGGAATATTTCACTTCATTAATTCCATCACATCTATATAAAAAAATATGTATGAGACTTACTAAGCTGGTCTACTCTCTATAGGTTTTCACACACACAAATATATATATATATATATATATATATATATATATATATATATATATATATATATATATATATATACATAGATAGTAAAAGCCTAGATGCCGCATCGGCCGGCCGGACATACGTCAACAAGTCCGCCATCTTGGCGCGGTAATTCAAACAATGCAGCAGGCTGCAGTATATGACGTTTTTCCGCCACTATTCGCTTAATATTGCACGGATTTTCTTGTCTGATGGCTCGTTACAAAGCTTACATAATTCCCTACAAGGATCTAATAAAATAAAATTGTTCCTTATTGTTTGAAAGTTAACTTGCAATGACTTTGTTTTAGCAGGTAGGGGGAAGGAGGGGGCTAGTTGTACACAAATGTTAATATTTACCCATAACTATTGCTGTAAACAATAATTTGAAATGCTGTGATAAGACAGATGACTAAGTAGGCCTACAGCTATGGATCTGTGCAAACTTAAGTAAAATCTTTGTCTCTTCGAAGTGCTCTGTTAAAAAATCCCCTACCCCTATAATTTTTGGTTTTTCACAGGCCTACAAGATTTAAGTCATAAAACTGTAGGGGTTGAGCCTAAAATAAACTACAGTAGGCCCTGGGCCCTAGAATAACTAGGATTTCTGTGTTATCTAGCCTTTGCATCTCTGCCTGCTCCTTTGAGCCTGGGTGGGGTGGGGGTTCTTCCATTTTTTGGAACGGGATGCTCCTCAGTGAATTCTGACCTCTAGACCTGGCGTTTGGAAAAATTTAGCGGTATCAAGAGACCTCGTCTAGTGGACAAAAGTGCCTATCTCTAGACCTAATTTTATATGGTGAAATAATTATATAGAACTTAAATTTTTCACAAAACTACCTTTAATTTGCAAGCATTAACAGTTCAATATAGCTCATCTCTAGACCTGTGTTGTCAAGGACCCAAATTATTATACCTTATTTGGGATAAGGGCCTGGGCCATCTCTATACTTCTATAGACCCAAAATTGCCAAAATGGAGCCAATCCTGACGAGCAACCCTGTATACCCGGTCATAGTAACCGTCCCCCCCCCCCCCCCCCCCCCACCACCGAGCCTTTCAGCCTAGACCACAATCATAAGGCCAGTCTAATTTTTTTCAGCTAACTGTTCATTGGTTGGTCACACATGTATAAATTTTAAAGCTGTGGGTGGCCTTATGGGTCATTAAGCCTATACTTTGAAAGTAATAACTCTCAAAATGTATTGCACAATGATTTATTTTCATGATATTTTGTTCTTACATTGAATGTATATATAACATTTATTGTACATCTATGCATTTATTTATAAATATTCCCAGCAATTTAAACAAGTTTTTTTTTCATTGCTGTTTCCAACAGTTTAATGATACTACATTGTAATGATAATCTATATGCATTGATATGAAATCAGCAGGCTATATCAAAACATCACAAAAACTCATTATGTGCCTTGCTTTGGCCATTTAGTTCTTATTACAAGGACCAGATTAACACTAATATTACATAGCTATAATGCAGTGAAAGAAATCTAGAAACATCAAATTAGTGTCCAACATTTTACCCTATTGACCTAATGGCCATTAAACAATATTTTTTAACCATCTTTTTTTTCGTAGGCTGTCTTATCACAGCATTTCAAATTATTGTTTACAGCAATAGTTATGGGTAAATATTAACATTTGTGTACAACTAGCCCCCTTCCCCCTACCTGCTAAAACAAAGTCATTGTAAGTTAACTTTCAAACAATAAGGAACAACTTTTATTTTATTAGATCCTGTAGGGAATATGTAAGCTTTGTAACGAGCCATCAGACAAGAAAATCCGTGCAATATTAAGCGAATAGTGGCGAAAAAACGTCATATACTGCAGCCTGCTGCATTGTTTGAATTACCACCCCAAGATGGCGGGCCTGATGACGTGCGCCAAGCCTATTCAGCTAGCGCCGATGCGGCATCTAGGCTTTTATATCTATTTATATATATATATATATATATATATATATATATATATATATATATATATATATATATATATATATATATAGTATATATATAATAGCACTATCCTTTGGTGTGGAGTTATTACTTCACAAAAAGTAGTATTTTATCTGAATGGGAGGGGGTCACAAGTGAAAACAGCTACAAGTATGTGTGCTGAGACATTTTTGAATAATTAAACCAGTCATATGGCGCCACTCTCAATTCCTCTAAAAAAAAAAAAAAGAATTGTAAGATAAGTATTCTCGTTTTAATAGCGTCTTTGGTCATTTTCTTTTATTGGCAATGGTCAGGGCACTGCAGCCATGTCGAGGTTCGTAGCCCAACGTGTCTTACCATAACTGAATTGTTCTTTAGTTGTTGTTGGTTCGTGTAGATGAAATGAAATTTTTATCGGATACGGGATTTCGATTGATATTAAGACCAAAGTCCCAACATAAAGAGCCGTTTTAACACCCGCACATTCACAAAGAGATGGTGTATCACAACACAAATAATTACTGGAAACGGAAATATGAATGAATTGTTCAGGATAGGCTAACTATAAACATTAAAAAACATTTTCATTTATTCATATTCCCTGACTCCCAAATAAGTTGGCGTATAATATATCATGTCAGTTATCTAATGGTCCACATATTTTCGGCTGCCTCACTCAAATTGATCTGTACGCCATCACCAAGTATCAGGTACCATATTTATTCAGGAAAGAAAATTTAAACTCATATAAAAATTATACTTACGCAGTTTGATGTTTAAAGCCAGCTCAGTATGTTTGTCTCTTAACTTCCCGCCGGCACGCACCCAGGTAGTCTATGTAATGTGTTTCAATACATTTTATCGATGCTGGCTTTGACGCTTATAATTCGGCAATTTTCTCCCTATTAATATTTTTACTTTAATTGCTCATTATATCCAGTAGACAGGCACTAACATCATATTATATTCTCACGTCTGTTCAATGTATTTACCTTTGCTGATATGATTTATAATGCGTCTCCAACACAGTTATAAAAATCGGACAACCGAATGTGCAAATATGTCAGCTGTGTGCAAGGCATAGGGCGTCAATCACTGAAGTAGCGATCTCCTTGCCGAGAGTGACTTCGGAAGGCCATATTGAAAGGTTTCGGTCCCGCTCTTAGTACTATATTTTATTACTATTACTTTTTAATCTTTATTTTTTTTTATTTTTTTTTGTTTTTTTTTTTTTTTTGCTCTATCACAGTCCTCCAGTTCGACTGGGTGGTATATAGTGTGTTGGGTTCCGGGTTGCATCCTGCCTCCTTAGGAGTCCATCACTTTTCTTACTATGTGTGCCGTTTCTAGGATCACACTCTTTTGCATGAGTCCTGGAGCTACTTCAGCCTCTAGTTTTTCTAGATTCCTTTTCTGGGATCTTGGATCGTGCCTAGTGCTTCTATGATTAGGGGTACGATTTCCACTGGCATATCCCATATCCTTCTTATTTCTATTTTCAGAAACAGCTACAAGTATGTGTGCTGAGACATTTTGAATAATTAAACCAGTCATATGGCGCCACTCTCAATTCCTCTAAAAAAAAAAAAAAGAATTGTAAGATAAGTATTCTCGTTTTAATAGCGTCTTTGGTCATTTTCTTTTATTGGCAATGGTCAGGGCACTGCAGCATGTCGAGGTTCGTAGCCCAACGTGTCTTCCATAACTGAATTGTTCTTTAGTTGTTGTTGGTTCGTGTAGATGAAATGAAATTTTATCGGATACGGATTTCGATTGATATTAAGACCAAAGTCCCAACATAAAGAGCCGTTTTAACACCCGCACATTCACAAAGAGATGGTGTATCACAACACAAATAATTACTGGAAACGGAAATATGAATGAATTGTTTCAGGATAGGCTAACTATAAACATTAAAACATTTTCACCATTCTATTCCCCTGACTCCCAAATTAAGTTGGCGTATAATATCATGTCAGTTATCTAATGGTCCACATATTTTCGGCTGCCTCACTCAAATTGATCTGTACGCCATCACCAAGTATCAGGTACCATATTTATTCAGGAAAAGAAAATTTAAACTCATATAAAAATTATACTTACGCAGTTTGATGTTTAAAGCCAGCTCAGTATGTTTGTCTCTAACTTCCCGCCGGCACGCACCCAGGTAGTCTATGTAATGTGTTTCAATACTTATCGATGCTGGCTTTGACGCTTATAATTCGGCAATTTTCTCCCTATTATATTACTTAAATTGCTCTTATATCCAGTAGACAGGCACTAACATATATTATATCCTCACGTCTGTTCAATGTATTTACCTTTGCTGATATGATTTATAATGCGTCTCCAACACAGTTATAAAAAATCGGACAACCGAATGTGCAAAATATGTCAGCTGTGGTCAAGGCATAGGGCGTCAATCACTGAAGTAGCGATCTCCTTGCCGAGAGTGACTTCGGAAGGCCATATTGAAAGGTTTCGGTCCCGCTAGTCTATATTTATTATATTACTTTTTATCTTTTATTCTTATTATTATTTTTTTTTTTTTTTTTTATTTTTTTTTTTTTTTTTATTTTTTTTTTTTTTTTTTTTTTTTTTTTTTTTTTTTTTTTTTTTTTGCTCTATCACAGTCCTCCAGTTCGACTGGGTGGTATTATATTAGTGTGGGGTTCCGGGTTGCATCCTGCCATCCTTAGGAGTCCATCACTTTTCTTACTATGTGTGCCGTTTCTAGGATCACACTCTTTTGCATGAGTCCTGGAGCTACTTCAGCCTCTAGTTTTTTCTAGATTCCTTTTCTGGGATCTTGGGATCGTGCCTAGTGCTTTCTATGATTAGGGGTACGATTTCCACTGGCATATCCATATCCTTCTTATTTCTATTTTCAGATCTTGATACTTATCCATTTTTTTCCCTACTCTTTCTCTTCAACTCTGGTGTCCCATGGTATTGCGACATCAATGAGTTGATAACTTTCTTCTTGACTTTGTCAATCAACGTTACGTCTGGTCTGTTTGCACGTATCACCCTATCCGTTTCTGATACCATAGTCCTAGAGGAACTTGCGTGATCGTGTTCTATCACTCCCTCAGGTTGGTGCTCGTACCCACTTATTACTGCAAGGTAGCTTATGTTTCTTGCACAGGCTCCAGTGGAGGGCTTTTGCCACTGAATCATGCCTCTTTTAGTACTGGTTCTGTGCAAGTGCCGGGCATTCGCTTGCTATGTGGTTTATGGTTTCATTTTTCGTATTGCACTTCCTACATATGGGAGAGATGTTATTTCCGTCTATCATTCTTTGAATATATGGTTCTTATTGGGCCTGATCTTGTGCCGCTGTTATCATTCCTTCAGTTTCCTTCTTTAGCTCTCCCCTCTGTAGCATTGCAATTGTCATCGCTGGCTAGTTCTTTAGTCTGTCTCATGTATTGTCCGTGCATTGGTTTTGTTGTGCCAGTTCCTCTGTTCTGTCTGTCATTCTCCTGTCTCTGTATATTTCTGGGTCTTCGTCTACTTTTATTAGTCCTTCTTCCCATGCACTCTTTAGCCACTCGTCTTCACTGGTTTTCAGATATTGCCCCAGTGCTCTGTTCTCGATGTTGACGCAGTCCTCTATACTTAGTAGTCCTCTCCCTCCTTCCTTTCGTGTTATGTATAGTCTGTCCGTATTTGCTCTTGGGTGTAGTGCTTCGTGTATTGTCATATGTTTCCTGGTTTTCTGATCTATGCTGCGGAGTTCTGCCTTCGTCCATTCCACTATTCCTGCGCTGTATCTGATTACTGGCACTGCCCATGTGTTATTGGCTTTTATCATATTTCCGGCGTTGAGTTTTGACTTGAGTATCGCCTTGAGTCTCTGCATATATTCTCTCCTGATGGTGTCCTTCATCTCTTGGTGTTTTATATCCCCTCCTTCCTTTATTCCCAGGTATTTGTATCCTGTCTCATCTATGTGTTTGATGTTGCTCCCATCTGGTAGCTTTATCCCTTCAGTTCTCGTTACTTTGCCTTTTTGTATGTTGACTAAGGCGCATTTTTCTATTCCAAACTCCATCCTGATGTCCCCAGATACAATCCTTACAGTTTGGATTAGGGTATCTATTTCCTTGATGCTCTTACCATACAGCTTGATGTCGTCCATTATTATTATTATTATTATTATTATTATTATTATTATTATTATTATTATTATTATTATTATTCGACCCAATTTCACAGAGAAAAATTACCTTACGAAAACAGGCCTAAGCAGTCCATCCATTGTCAAGCATAAATGGTTCCTGTGTAAATACAGGACTTTCTTTGCATACAGTAGCGAAACACTAACTAAACAGTAATGTATTACAATCACTAAACACTAACACTTGCAATGCATTTACTCAGTAAGCACTCACACTTGCAGACATTCACTATACACACACTTAACATACACTCACACACACACAGTACTTAACATACGCTAACACTCAATAACACAAAACACTCTGAATACCCAACACTCACTAGGCACTCACGATACACTAAATGCTCATTAAACACTTGAAACGCTAAATTCACTAAATACTCATTATACCCCAAGCACTCGGTAAACATTCACTAAACACTCACTTAATCCTAAACATAAATTAAACACTAAACACTCACTAAACTCTAAGCATTCAATAAATACTAAATGCTTACCAAACCCTAAATACATAATAAATACTAAACAATGAATGAACATCCACTCATTAAAAACTCAATAAACACTTTCACACTAAACATTTGCTAAAGACATTCACTGAACGCTCACTCAGCATTCGCAAAACATTCACTAAAACCCTAAACACCCACTGTATACTTACACACTAAATATTCACTAAACACTACCATTAACAAGACATTCACTAAACGTTCACTTAACATTCACCAAATATTCACTAAAACCCTAAAGACAAAACATTCACTGAATACTTACACAATAAACATTCAGAAAACATTCACTAAACCCTAAAGACTCAGTAAAAATTCACTGAATACTGAAACATTAAAGTCAATAAACCCTAAACATTCATCAAACATTTACTCATAAACATTCACTAAACGCTTATACTCACTAAACCCTAACATTCACTGAATACTGACACATTAAAGTCAGTAAACCCTAAACATTCATCAAACACTTACTCATAAACATTCACTAAACGCTTATACTCACTAAACCCTAACGATAGAAAAAATTCACAATCGCACTAATTTTTAATTTCTCTTGTTTCCTTTACATTAATGCTAGGTGATTATTTCTTTGGTCTTAAATTCATTCATAATCTTCTTGAGAGAATGGAAATGTTCGAAATAACTTGGTATGTGGAGCTCCTCTGTGTCCTTCCTGAGCCAGGTATATTATATCTGACGAATTTTACACCACCCGAAAAAAAATCGACTATAGTAACAACAATATTCATTCATAAAACTGATAATACAAAAACTGTATCCATGATTTTATTAGTATGAAAGTCAGTTGAAACCAAAAGAAGGTAGTCCTGCTTCGATAAAACAAACCGAGTAGGCTATAGCGCAATTATTATGATCTGTCCCCTGACTATAGCGTATATATTATATATGTATTACTATCTATTTAATGGGTGCGTATTACTCAAATTCACCTTTAAAATCTACTGACAATATTTTCCTAATAAGGGAGAATAGGCTACGTCTGTACCCCTTTTCATGCTTCAGCCTTGTAGGATAATAGTCCGAGTCATTGTTATTGTACGCTTAACCATCTAGTTTTCCTCCAAACAGAATCTATTCACCATCGTATCTACCTTTAACAGAGATCTGGAAGTCAACTAAGATTTCTGCTATGAGAACTCTTGGTTTTCAACTTGGTTTCGACGTTTCAGTATGAGTTGACAGCTTGCTATTTTCCTGTGATAATTTGAAAGTGACACTCACTCTAGTTACGAAGAAAGATGGTGGAATGGTGTAATAATTCGCTTGTGTGTATGAGAGCGTGTGTTTGTATTTGTGTTCATACTTGTTCCAAACGAACCCGTCTGCAGGTATTCAATTGAAGAATCATTTGAGTAGGGGACATTTGTTAGCAACTCACTTCAAAATAGGAAAGACGCAAAATGGCATAATAGACTATGGTCTAAATATTGCATATTAAAGATGTCCATTCTCAAACAATATTAATAAATCAGGCTAAATAACTGGTTCAGTTATTTATGAAATAGACCAGGAAGCCTACTTCACTAGTAACACTTTCATAAAAAGGCAGGACACTGGTCTAGTTCTATACCAAATTGTCTATCGAACGGAAATTTTTTTTTTTTTTTCTCTCCTATATTTATCATAAGATTTGGACCGCAACGGACTACAAATTGCACTGCATGGTCTAACAATGAAAGGAATTAGGCCTATACATAGTTTATTCATATTCTAGTCCAGGGACTGAGATCCTTCCCAGACGAAATCCGGCAGTGTACAGTCATAAATCGTTGGTTAGTGGTTACCCGTCTACACGTGCGAACACCTGTCAGTCGATCGAAAGAACTTTAGGTAATTCCATCAGTTCATCAGTTCTAGTGAGTGGACTGACTCCGCCCACAACTGCCGTCCACACGTTTTTTTTTGACGTCAGTTTCGATGAACTGACAGGTAAACCTGTGCGTGAATACCCGGCCTAACAGGAACTTGCGCTTGATTGCAGTGCAATATCTGTCTCCTCGCTCAGGCGAGGGAATGTTTCTTAAGATATCAATGACTGTTTTAAACGTCATTAAATAGATTTCTTCCATCTTCGAAAAGAAAAAAGATTGATAAGGCATGATTTTACTTGGTATCTCCATGTTGGATGTAGATCTTGTCCCCCCTCCCCCTTCCCACTCGTTGTGGGGTGTCTGTCAGGGGGTAACTACTCACTAAAATGTCTGGCATTACCACCGCAGTACTTTAGGATATGCAGTGCAATTGTAGTACAAATTTTACTTGGTATCTCCAATGTTGGATGCAGATCCTGTCTCCCCCTCCCCACCTCGTTTTGATGGGACGTCTGTCAGGGGGTAACCACCCACTGAAATGTCTGTCATTACCACCACAGTATTCTAGGATGTGCAGTGCTATTGTAGTGTAAATTTTACTCGGTATCTCCTAGATCCAATTAAACCTCCTCCCCCGCCCCCCCTTTTTTTTCAGTGCGTCTGTCACGGGAACCCACCCTCCAAAATGTCTGTCACTGGTCATTTATTGTCAGTAGAGTCTGCAGATGTATTATATATCTGTTTCATCTGGTATCTCATATATTGGATCTAGACCCAAAGTCTAACAAGCAATTAGTGGTGCTTGTTAAGTAAGCCACCCATATATTTTCGGCAGATGGTAAGTTTCACAGTTTACAAGTCTACTCCTAAATACTGGTAGGGGTTACAGTCGGGATCTCGATTGTTGTATCTCAATGATCTGGGCTGTGGGACTAAAACCACGAATAAAAGATTTTATTGGCAATGTTTATATGTAACTATAGTATAAGGGTATGTTTCTTGTACAAAAGGTAAATAGACATTGCTGAATAAGCTGTTGACATTAGAATGACAATAGAAAGAATCTCATAGATGAATCATTCTATTCTGACTGAAAAGGAAAGTAGAAACAGTTAGGAGGGAAGGGGGAGCAGAAAGGTAGAGCCGTTATAAAGGATAATCTTCATATTACAACTGCTCCACGTACTAGCTAAGTCAGTGAAAGGTATTAGCTAGCCCATTTGTTCATTAGGTAGGTATTCCTTGGAAATATTATTAATTAGCTTTTAAACTTACACATAATTAATGCGAACTGTTTTGTGACAAGCGTACTTACCTATTGCAGTTAGCGAAGTCTGTACCGACTTTGTTAATCGCTAAGCAAGCGTAGGCTAGCCTATACTTACCTATAGTAGGTAGTAGTACCTATCATCCGAGGTTAGGTTAGGTTAAGGTTTTTCTTGTTAGGTCATAAAACCCTGTGAAATGTCAACTACAGAAATGCCTACCAAGGGCACAGTAGCCCTGACCTCTTACTCTGCATTCACTTCATGGCCCAGTAACACAACATTGGGTAAAATACTGAATGGCTGGCGTCTACCGTAGCGCGACCACCTTCCTAAAAAATCGGAAATTACTGTGACCTTAAATTGTGACCTGGGAGAAAAGACTTCCTTTGACAGGAAAGCAGAGGTCTCGTGGTATTGCTTCAACAGACGCTGGCTCTTGAATAATGTCTATCCTGGGTTACAGGATGTGTAAAAATACTTTTTCAGAAAGGTGGTTGTGCTACAGTAGAGACTGGCCATTTGGTATTTTACCCTACTAAGGCTAGGTTCCAGTCTTAGGCTAAAGAGGGTGGTACAGATTCATTTGGAGCCTGCAATTCAGTCATTAGTTTCCATGTATTCTCGGTAAATAAAATAAACTCCTTATGGAGGGAACAGTTGTAATAACCTAATAAGAGGTCGGTTTTGTATATACAAATCAGCCGAAGAGCTAATTGAAATTTTAGTATTACCTAGTATCTTACTTTAAACCATTCTTGCATTTTGAACTTGAAAATATCATTTTCCAATTTGAAAATGAGTGAAATACACAGACTTGAATCCCTTTGATAGTTCTGTTGCAGATTAAGGTAAGTTTATGGAATGTTTTTTAACTAATCTCAGGCACTAGGGTAAGGACCTCTACCTTGGGATAGGTTTGTTTAGGTGTGGATGGTGAGGTCTCTCACTAAAAAAATCTAATGTTAGAAGCATTCAGAACACATGAAAACATAGTAAAATTATATTTTCAATTCCAAAATACGGTACTGGTTTAAAGTACAATTTTACCAAAATTTTTATGATTTTGCTACCTCACAGGGGATTGAGTGGGTAAAAAGAGGTTTTATACTGTATTAGGTAATTTTTTTTTATTTTGCAAAGGCTCAGAAGTTAAGACTTTTATTAAGCAGTAGTTACATTATAAAATACTATATACAAATCAAACCATTGAATGAAAATGTTCAATTCCAATAAGGTTCCATATTATATGTAGTAGCTACCTTGTTAAGATATTGCATTGTTCTACTTCTATTTTTTTTTCTATCAGGAGAATCAAAACCACTTTTCTCTTATTAAAGAATTTGTCATTCTTGAATGGGAAAAAACAGAAATAGTGTGGAACTAGTAAAATAATTATTTAAAACTTGCTCTGTTAGTTGTAATCAGGAATAAAGCATCTTTGATTATTACAGAAAATATTTATGGTACCACTGTTATTACATGAGGTATGTATTCATGAGCATGATAATGTATTTGAGAACTGGATAAGAGGAAAATTTATTCTAACAGTAAAGTTGTTTAGCTGTTCCTCTCTCTAATAATTTTTTTTATATTTCAGAACATCAACAGGGAAAGGGAATAAAAGTTCTATGACTGTACTGCAAAAATGTTTAGGACTGTAGCGCAGGCCTTGAAAAGGCAGTATAGTGGGAAATATCTGCATAATGTTGCTAAGGCAGAAAAATTTTGTCCCTCTGGAGTGGTAGTGTTGATAAAAACAAATGTTGTCCCAGTGTGCTGGTACAGAACCAAAACTGCAGTTTCTGAACAGGAAACCTTAAGCTACAAAGTTCTTGAACATATCAGAGGAAATATGGATTATGTAACTTCACCAGCTCAGCAAGAAAAAGCAGGTTTTTTCCCAATCAGCAGTGTCAGTGATATGAAGTATGCCATTAAAAAAAAATTATTACTTATTGCCCATAATCCTGAAGTCAAGGTCAGTGAAATCTTACAGCTGTTTTCCATGTATGCTTCTTCAGGGCAGTTTGTGATGCAAGATATAATTTCAAACAAAACTTTGATGAAGAGTGTTCAAAGTAAAGTGATGAATAACATTAGCCTCATGAATGTCCATGATCTGCGACATCTTGCAACGTCCTTAAGGGAACTCGAGAACCAAAAAATGCATACTTAGGTGCCATTAGAGGTCACCTAGCCATCAGTGTAAAGCAAAGGCAGTGGAGTCAGAGCTTCCAGAAGTTCTTCAGCTATTTGATGTGCTTTTGATTCTGTTTGGAAATAATGTGTACAAAAGGAAAGAGTATGAAACATTTATATCCTTATTTGAGAGTTTTTTAAGCATAGCCAATCCTCATGAGTTAGTTCAGATTCTTCACTATGTGGGGCTTAGTAAGAAAAACAGCTTCTCAAAGGAATTTATTGATGATATTGTTAAAAAACTTGAGCCCAGGTTCAGTCACTTATCATTTTGTGATGCTGGTATTTGTGTTTCTGGAATATTCAAGTCAGGTGTAAACCTAGATAAGTCATCACATTTGGTGCACCAGACTGTTCAGCATCTCCAGAATAGAATGAAAGAACCGTGTGCTTTGAGCGATTTGGAGTCCTTCGCCTTTGTGTCCATGATTAAGGTTTTGCGAACGGCAAAATACAAGAACGATGAATTCTTTTCTGAATTGGGTGAATATGTTTGCAAGATGAGTGAAGTCTATCTTACCCCTCAAGTTATTCCTCACATTCTTGCCTTTTTTGCAAATAACAGAATATATGAGAAAGATTTATTCTGCAAATTAGAACTAATAACTTTGGAGCACCTAAAGGATCTTACTTTCAATGTACGCATAAGGGACATTTCACGCTTATTGTGGTGCTTTAGTCACACAGGTCATGACTGCAATCCTCAACTTTTTACATTAATTGACAAGTACCTGTTATTGAGTCATAGTTCACAAATAAGCAAAGATCATCATTTCTCCGATTCACTTCTCTCATTAGTGATATGTGGTCATTGCCCTGAGGATCTCATCAAGCTGGCATTCAGGCCAACACAGGTTACTGGACTTCGAGGTAAGACAAAGTTTAGACGTATTTATTTATCCTCTCCTTGTCTCTGTTATTCTATGTATTCTTGTTACAATGATTGTGCTGAGAGCAGAGTGTTTGAATGGATTGTTGTCTTTTTCTTTTTTTTTTCATAGAGGCCCACGATGTACATAAGCTTAAGTTTTCTTGTTACTCCTTGGTGTTTCTGTGCTCTTAGTCAAAATAGCATGTGATTTAAATAAGTTCCTGCTGCTTGTGGGATATTCCTGATGTTTTGCTTGTTTTTCATTTGCAATTGTTTTTATAAGGATAAAACCCTTTGTCATTTATGTGGATATAACTTTGGCACAACTTGATTTGGTTGTTGAAACTTGGTAACGAGGTAGTTAACAATTGCCAGGTGTGCAAACTGTGGTGGTACTGCTGTCATTAAGATCCAGGACATGCATTGCTGCTTTAACTGTGAAACATGACTTGGTTGTGAAGTTTATTAAAATTGTTTTTTTTTGTGCTTCTGGTTGTCCATTGTGGCATGGATACTTTAGGAGCAAATTAACTTCTTTTTGTGTTTTTCTTGCTTTTGCAACTTATTTTCTACAAGCTGCATCATAACAATTTTACCATTGTTTTTATAAGATTTTAACCTTTGCCTTTACAGTGGGACTTTTGCTTGGTGGTTTATTTTGCTTTTAGATATGCCGTCTTTTGCTCCAGTACTTCTTCCTGCTTGCTCTTTGTACAACTGAAGAGCAAAGTGGGGAATGGGGGAACTTGATTGGGAGTCTACTCCTTAGGGTCATCCTTCAAAATTTCCCATGGGCATCCCTTTGTCTGTAGAAGGCAAACCAGTCTTTGATCCCTTCACTAGGACACTAACACAGAGAAATTGATGACTTAGTCACTAATTTTCATGACCAGCCTTCAACAAGATTTCAGAGGGAGGTTTAGATCATTTCCGTTCCAATCCTTGTTTTTGCTGATCTACAGCTATTATATCTTGCTTTTCATCCATAGAGGCTTAAGAAAGATTAGGAAAGGATCATGGTGGAAGGGCTGAAGGAGCGCAAGTTCTTTGTCCACCTCTCTTGTGTTGTCCTCTTCTGTTTCAATTCATTGAGCATGCTTATGACCAGTTTTCCCCTCTATCTTCTTGAGAATCATGACTCTTCTGACTCTTCCCTGATACCAGTTGGTGCTGGGGAGGTGTTCAAAGAATATAATACGGGTCTATGTACTTTTTGTCCCACTTCTGGGACAATAATTTTGTTAGTCATTAACGATCCTTTTTATTGTAGTGTCCTTACCGAACAATTATAGAGCCGTGATTTCCACGAGCGGCAGGATACTAAATTCAAATTTAGCGCGTCGGCGTCGCCAACACTGGTGGTGATGACGTCATCTCCCTCCACTCGCGGGAGAACCAGGTACAACTGCCCCAGGTGAATCCAATTCTTTTCCTGCCGGCGTCCGTGAACATCGGTGGTCGGTGCGGTTATATGACTTTGCTTCGCTTTTTTCTTGTGAAATTGATCTTCGGAATTGGTGAAGTACTCTTTTTTGGCGTTGTTGTTATTTTGCTTTTTATTTAGGCGTTGCCATGTCGGATTCTAGTCCGTCGGGAGTTGAGGTTTTGCATCTCAGGATGTAAAACTAGATTATCCAAGTTAGAATATGATTCTCACACTAAATGTGTTTAAGTGTAGGGGACAGGTTTGTTCAGCAGATCGAACATGTAACGAGTGTAGTGATTGGACTGATTCTCAATGGAAGTTTTTTAGTTCATACTCGGAGAAATTAGCTAAAGACAGAATTAGAAAAGCAGCGCTTAGGGAAAGTAGACTTAGCTCCGCTTCGTCTTGCGATGCTTCTGTTCCTTCTGTTTCTCCTCAAATTGTTATGTCTCCTTTAACTACACCTCCTATTCCTCCTACTAATCCCGCTTCTCCGGCTTCCCGTGTAGTTTCTTCCGACACCATTGCCAGTCTGGAATCGAGGCTAGATCAGAAAATTTTCGGTACTAGCGAATACGGTTTTGCAACTTGGTAATTCAGTTAAGTGTACGTTTTTTGGAGAAAGGCGGCTTTCAGGTAAGAGTGTAGTTTTGAGGGGGTGGCTGCGTTGGTCTGTCCTTCTGGGACCCAACGTTTCCTCCTAGACAAAGGTCACTGTCCAGCTCCCCCGCACCGGGGAGAAGCATACCGGAAGTCAAGGGAGTCGATCGGGATTTGCCTACAGACAGGCGCCTCTCTTGTTGAGCCTTTTGCGCCTCAACAGGGCTCGGTTAAGCGTTGGAAAGGTGTTGCGGTCAGACGCCTTTCGAATGATTCAAGCGATTCGTCTCCGGTCGCGCGGCGCTCTTGGCGAGATTCGCCCGTTTCGCGTCCCTTAAAGAGGCGTTCAGGCGCCGATTCTTCGCCTCCTCCAGTCAAGCGGTATAAGGAGACTGAGAGTAGGGTTGCGCCGCGACCATTAGCGGCTCGTTGCGTCGCCTCAATCTGTGCCTTTTTTCGGCTCATCTACTAGTAGAGATTGTGGTTTTAGCGCTGTAGCTAGCAGTTCTAATGGGTGTTTCTTTAGGCGCTTTTTTCGTCTGTTACGCCTGATGCGCCTGTTTCGCCTCGAATTTCGGCGGCTCCTGAGCGAGGCGCAAGTAGTTTTTCCGCCCCTCCTGCTGAACATTTAGGCTCTTCCAAGCCTACGTTAACTGTTTTTGATTCGTCTCTGGCGCCTTTGCGCAAGCAGTTAGAAGATGTTAACCACTGGATGAATGAGTCCAAGGGTGGTTCGAAACCTTCAAGATCCGGTTGTAGTTCCGTCTACTTCTTCTAGGCGGTTGGTATCGAGAATGAAGAAGAAGTAGAGGAGGAGGATTCACATCACCTCTCGTGTTATTCACGTCTCCTTAGATTTCTTCTGGTATCTTATCCAGATTATTTTGAGAAAGCGGCCCCGCGCTCCCCAACTTCGACTTTTTTGATGAGGAGGAAAACTTCAGACCCTCTCCTCCCAAACTTGTTCTATCTAAAGCGGTTATTAACATTCGTTTGAAAAGAGACGGAGAAATGGATGTCTATGAAAAGAGACTTAGGGAAGGCTCTTTTTGCTTACCCTCCCTCTAAGTTGCTTCGTAAGAGGTATAGGTTTTATGTAACTGGGGAAGCTCCTTCTCTGGGAGTTTTCTGCCTCCTCCCAGGGAGACTTCTCCAGTTTAATCGACTCCTCTAGAAGATCTGCTTTCGCCGCAGCGAAAGTTTTCTTTACAGCGCCTGAGTTGGACCACGTTGTAAAGAATCAATTTAAACTTTTGGAAGTCTTTAGCTTCCTTGATTGGACTATTGGCGCTTTAGCGGCCAAGATCGAAGACTGTCCTTCTCTTTCTCAGGAGTTAGCGGAGGATTGGATTGGTGTTCTGTCCTGTGCGGACAAATCCATTAGGGATGGATGTGATGAGTTAGCTTCACTCATCGCCTTTGGTACACTTAAGAAAAGGCAACTTTGGTGCTCCTTTGCTTCTAAAAGGGTTACGTCCCAACAGAAGTCTGCTCTCTTGTTTGCTCCTTTTGTGAAAGATAAACCTCTTTCCAGACGATGTAGTGTTGTCAATTTCGTCTGCGCTAGATAAGAAATCTACTTCGGATTTACTGGCACAGTCTACTAAGAGACCTAAAGCTCCTGTGGAGACTGTTCCTTCGGTTTCTCCTCTGACCCAAGCGCCTTTTCGAGGAGAAAACCCAAGCGCTTCTTTCGGCCGAAGTCGAATTTGCGACCTCAGTCTAAGGCCTAACGGCCAAGGTTAACAAAACCTTCCAAATGAAAGCTCGGTTCTTCATGCACCAGTGGGAGCCAGGCTGGCGCTGTTTTGGGAGGAATGGGAAAAACAGAGGAGCAGAAGCCTGGGTAGTGCAGTACTCAAGTTCGGCTATCGTATTCCTCTCGCTCTTTCACCTCCCTCGCTCTCACCTGTGCCAATTCCATTCCAGGCATACTCTCCGGGCTCAGACAAATTTCTGGCGCTAGCCGCAGAAGTGGAAGCGCTTGTTCTCAAAGAAGCGATAGAACAGATAGAAGGGGATTTTCCTCCAGGCTTTTACAATCGCCTTTTTGTAGTTCCCAAGTCATCAGGGGGCTGGAGGCCGGTTTTGGATGTGAGCGCCCTGAACTTGCATGTCCAGAAAACAAAATTTCATATGGAGACCACTCGGTCGGTTCTGGAGTCCATCAGACAGGGGGATTGGATGGTCTCTCTGGACATGCAAGACGCTTATTTTCACATTCCGATACATCGCGAATCTCGGAAGTACCTGAGGTTCATGTTCGAAGGCAAGGTGTTTCAGTTTCGGGCGCTTTGCTTCGGACTAGCAACCGCTCCTCAAGTTTCACCAGGGTTTCTATCCCCGATAGGAAGCTGGCTGCACATATTAGGAGTAAGAATCTCCCTCTATCTGGACGATTGGCTTCTCCGGTCGGAATCAGAGAGTCGGTGCATGAAGGACCTTGGAAAAACAACTCTGGATCTTGCCAGAAAGTTAGGAATTCTGGTCAACAAACAGAAGTCCCAGTTGGTTCCATCTCAGAGCATCCTTTATTTGGGGATGATTCTGAATGCTCAAGTTTTCGGGCTTTTCTGTCCCCGAAGAGGGTTCAAGGCTGTCTGGAGACAGTTCAGGAGTTCTTGGACAAAAGGTAAGTTCTGCCAATCAGTGGATGAGGCTCCTGGGCAAATTGACGTCAGTGGAGAAATTTTGTGACGTTGGGAAGACTGCACATGAGACCTCTGCAGTTTTTCCTGAGAGCCTCTTGGTGCAGGAAGACACAACCAGACTCGATTACCTTTCCTGTCACAGATCAAATAAAGAGGACCTCTAAGGTGGTGGCTCTCTCGAGCAAGGTTGGAAGAAGGGTTAGATTTACGACCCATCCTCCCGAACCTACAGTTCTTTTCCGACGCATCGAACACAGGTTGGGGAGCCATACTGGGAAATCAACGGACTTCAGGAGCTTGGTCGGAGAAGGAGAAGAAGTTCCACATAAATGTAAAGGAACTGTTAGCAATTTTCTTGGGGCTCAGACAGTTTTCGGAGCTTAGTAGAAGGTCGAGTAGTGGCAGTGCATTCCGACAACTCCACGGCTCTCTCGTACGTGCGGAAACAGGGGGGGACTCAGTCTTTCTCTCTGTACGAAGTAGCCAAGGATCTCCTCCTGTGGTCAAAAACGAGCGGCCAAGGTTTCAGCTCAGTCCCGAGATTTGTTCCGGGAAAGATGAACGTCCTGGCGGACGAGTTAAGTCGTCAACAGCAGTGTTACCTCTGGAGTGGACTTTGGACACAAGATTTGTCAGAAACTTTGGCGCCTTTGGGGACGACCGTCAATAGACCTGTTCGCGACATCAAGGAACAACCGTCTTCCTCTCTTTTGTTCGCCAGTCCCCCAGATCCTCTAGCTTGGTCGGTGGACGCAATGCTGTTGGATTGGTCGGGTCTGGAAGCTTATGCATTCCCTCCGTTCGGTCTAATAAGAGAGGTGCTGAACAAGTTCATGTCGCACAGCAATGTAACGCTAACGTTAATCGCTCCCTTTTGGCCCAGGAAAGGAGTGGTTCCCGGACCTTCTCCAGTTGTTAGTAGACTTCCCCAGACTTCTTCCTCCAGAGAAGTGGCTTCTCAAACAACCTCACTTCAAGAGGTTCCACCAAAACTTGTCCGCTCTAGCTCTGACAGGTTCAGACTGTCCGGAATCTTGTCAGAGCGAAAGGATTTTCAAGAAGAGCTGCAGAAGCTATCGCTCGTTGTAGGAGAGAGTCTTCTAACAAACTCTATCAAGGGAAGTTGGAGAATCTTCAGAGAGTGGTGTAGAGTGCTAAAGTCTCTACTTCTGCGACCTCTTTAACAGAAATAGCAGATTTTTCTTCTATTTCTTAGGGAACTCTAAGAAATGGCTCCTTCAACGATCAGAGGATATAGAGCCATGCTCTCTTCGGTTTTTCGACATCGAGGTTTGGATATTTCCTCCAATTCAGATCTGTCGGACCTCATTAGGTCTTTCGAACCACTAAGCTCCCGCAAGATACAGTGGCTTGGAACTTAGATGTGGTGCTTAAGTTCCTCATGGGGCCACCGTTTGAGCCTTTGAAGTCGGCTTCACTCAGGAACTTGACTAAGAAGGCACTCTTTCTTATTGCACTAGCTTCTGCTAAGCGTGTCAGCGAATTGCACGCTATAGACAAAAGAGTCGGTTTCTCTCAAGGCAATGCTGTATTTTCGGTATCTTTGACCTTTCTAGCCAAAAATGAGAATCCTTCTAATCCTTGGCCGAGGAGTTTTGTGGTAAGGAACTTATCTGATTTGGTTGGACATGAGGAGGAGGAAAGGCGTCTTATGTTTCCAGTCAGGGCTATTAAGCAGTATCTGTTGCCACTAAGGGTATTAGAGGACAATCTTCTAAGCTCTGGACCTCGGTTCAAAATCCCTCTCGTCCTCTTTCTAAGAATGCTATATCGTTCTTTATTAGAGAGCTTATCAGGGAGCTCACCTCGCATCCGAGAACGACAATCTTCCGTTCTGAGAGTTAAAGCTCACGAGGTTAGAGCAGTGGCAACTTCTTTAAGCATTCAGAAAAGAATTTATCTTTAGCTTCGATTCTTCAGAGCACGTTCTGGAGATCGAATTCGGTTTTTGCGAGTCATTATCTCAAAGAGATAGAAACGGTTTTCGAGAATTGTAAAACGTTAGGTCCGGTGGCGGTTTTCTGGCATGGTGTTGGGAGAAACGGCACAGGGGTCGTCACCTCTATGCTAACTTTTCACCTTGAATAGGTTGTCGAGTTCAAGGAAGCTGGGGGTACTGAGTAACCTGGGATACTCACCAGTCTGTTAGGTCAGATTTTACAATGGTTGGGTATATGTGTTTTTTAAATCTGGTGTTGGTGACAAATGTTTTGTATGATTGAATTTCTGGTCTTAGCCCAGGGCAAGGGCAATCTTTGTTGTTACTATCTCCGTCAGTCAGCCTTGACTCGCTTGAACTACGGAAGGATTCCACTCCTGTAGAGGCTAACTTTGGTCAAATTCCAATTCTCTACATTAGTAAGAAGAGCACCGACCAGAGGCAGTACGTCTGCTGTAGCTCTCTTACAAGGTAAGGTACAACAGACACTTGAGTGTTTACTGGTATTGGCAATAAAAAGTGTAACCATTTGTAAAAAAAAAAATACTAGGGTGGTCCACTGGAATCCCACCTTCCCCATAAATGTGTAGCACTCTATAATTGTTCGGTAAGACACTACAATAAAAATGAAATTTTCATTATTAAAATGAAGTTTTATTGTATACTTACCGAACAATTATGATTATACCCACCCTCCTCCCCTTAGGTGACGGACGGGCAGAAAGAATTGGATTCAACCTGGGCAGTTGTACCTGGTTCTCCCGCGAGTGGAGGGAGATGACGTCATCACCACCAGTGTTGGCGACGCCGACGCGCTAAATTTGAATTTA
Organism: Macrobrachium nipponense; assembly: GCF_015104395.2. NCBI lineage: Eukaryota > Metazoa > Arthropoda > Malacostraca > Decapoda > Palaemonidae > Macrobrachium > Macrobrachium nipponense. Next base: position 65,650,416 of record NC_087211.1, on the reverse strand, counting down.
GTATCCTGCCGCTCGTGGAAATCACGGCTCTATAATTGTTCGGTAAGTATACAATAAAACTTCATTTTAATAATGAAAATTTCATTTTTATCCTGGTTGCCTGGGCACATGCAACAACCAGCAATTCTGTTCTGCAGACACTGAGTGGTTGCTGGAGTTTTCTCTGGCCACCCTTTTAGGAACAAATTGCATTTTGCCTAGATATATAATCTCATTTTTAACAACCCTTGAATTTGTCTTTGTTTTGCAGAAAGAAAAGTTTGTTGATAGTCAGGTGAGTGGCTGTACCCCTACCTTTTACCTACCTTCTTACTAAGTTTTCAACAACTGAACCAGCTGGCATGATTATCTCACTCGCACATGAATAATACGCTTGTCTGTTGTACAGTACATGATTTTTTCTTCATGTCATTTTAGAGTTATGATTGACAGTTTGCCATGTGTGTCCAGCAACTACTTTTTACTTGCTTTAGCCTTTGAGAAAGGTTCCTGGGTATTATGTATACTATATATAAGCTCTTGGTAGCTGTGAGTAAATTGATTTATGAACTGTAAGTGGAAGCTATCTATCTTAGATCTGTTAAGCATCAATGAAGCTGAAGTTTTGTATCGACCTCTAGTAGGGAAAAAAAGAGGCACATCAAGCTTGATAGTAGATTTTTTTGTAGTGCTGTATTTATAAGTTAAACATCCAGTATGAACTTTAGTCTCATCTTCCATTGCATTTAAGTTGTAGAGTTGATAAAAGTTGATCCAGCCTTCACAGCTTATTGGATAGCTCTTTCTAGGTGCAGTTCTTATGCCATTGATTTGTTACTACTTTACTCTGTTTCAAAAGCTTTTTTCAATACGAAAGTTGTGAATTACAGGGAGACGAGGGTATAAACAATCTTTGTGGAAAACAAAAGGGAAAGAATGAAAAGTGAGACAGCAACATTGCAGCAGGAGCTCAGTGGGTCTTTTGCAAAGAAAATTTAGCACAGTGTGCAGTGTGCTGAGCGAGGCACACTATTCAGTCTCCTCCTGCAGGGATCTATAGCCATGATACAATGTTTGGAGATGCGGAACGTATTATTTGTGGTGAATATTTCACAATGCTTATGCCAAAAAAGCATTAACATTCCTGTACATTGCTATTGTATTTTTCACAAGCTTATAGATGTGGTACACTTGAGGGAAGGGAAATATCTCATACAGAAAAAAAGAAATTATTGATATCTATTACTATGGACTAGTATTATGAGGAAGGTTTGGTATATTCAGTGTTCTTCCTGTCACTGATTTAGCTTTCTGTAGCTCTCTAATCGAAGTTAAATCCCTTTATGGAGTATGTACTTACATAAAAACACGTTTTGTTGTTTAATAGCAAAATGCCAGTTGAACAAAATTATATAGTTAATGTGACTTTTTAAGGTTTTGTTATCGTTGATTAACTGTAAAAAGTACTGTTCTGAAATATTTTAAAAAACTTTTTTTGTAAAAAAAAATTTTTGCATGTTCATTTGTTCGATTCTTTTTGAACCATGCCAATTCAGAGAAGCAAGCAGCTCTCACGTTTAGTAACGTTATATGAGTCTCTGAAAATTGAAGCGCCCGAGCTAAATATTGGAAAGCCACAGCTATCCCAAGGAGATTTACCAATGAGAACACTGTCAGATGAAATTCAACACCGTCCTGGATTATCAAAGGTAATGGAAGGTGCTGCATGCATAATGAAATTTTTGGGTGCTAATGTACTGAAATTGAAGTTTTTTGATACCCAGCATAAATTATGCAAATTTAATTGTAAGATTTTGATCATCTGAAATCAGTTGAAACTTCATCTTCTTGTGGCTCATTAGTTGAACGAAACCACATATTGGGACAACTTTTAGCAGTTAAAGATAGAGCAAGTAATTAATTGCAATTGAGCTTCTTGAACCACAGTTCCTGATAAAACCATCCCTAGAGCCCATAGGATTTATTCGCCTGAAATTGCGATTATTACGCCACAGTGGATGGGATGTCAAAATTCTTTCATACAGGGAGCTTGAAGAATGCGGAGATGACACGAGAGCAATAGCAGCATGATTGTTTTAGATAAGGTATCTAGTTGATAGTTGTTGAAGTGATACTTCATCAGTCCTAGCAATTTGTATTATAAGATAAGTATGAATATTATTATGCTATGAAAGGATGTTGTAAAAAGAAAAGTCTGTAGGAATGATTGTAGTGATGTATATACTAGTGTACTGTGTGTAAATTACATGGCTATAACTGTTTCCCTCTTTTAATACTTTTATTATGAACCTTATATGAATTATTTTTGGGTTGGTAATTGTTAGTGTCTGTGATCTAGATAAAATATGGAGAGTATATGAATAAGCCAGTTGGTTATTTTATGTAAGAATCTTGTACCAGAACAACAGTATTTTATACTAAAGGAGTTGGATTGAAATTTTCTAACATTCTTTGCCTTTGTTAAACTACACTGTGTCATTTTGATCCAGGTGCTGTCTTGGATTAAGAGTGATTATAATTCTTAACAACCAACACATATACCATGCCTTTGCATTCAATCATAAATCTTGGTTGTTTGTTTTATCCTCACAATTCAAGCAATATTCACACATCAGCATGCTATTCATCTGTTTTTACACAGTGGGCCAATCAACTTTATAGACAGATGCCCTCTAATTTCTGGATTGAGACAGTAGTGTTTCACATGAACTTGTTTGGAGTGGTAGAGATAAAATTTCAAAGAATTTATGTAGTGGTAGAAATAAAAATTTCAGATAAAATAAAAAACGTAATCATTTACTTTTTGTTGAAAAAATTTTAAAACATAATCATTTACTTTTGTGATCTGTTATCTTTTCACTTGAGAGAAATCTACATAATTTGGCAATTGACTGTATTGGCAACGTTTTCACCTTGTCTTTAGAAATTTGTAAACCTGTTATGCCAGTAATGATGCATCCTTGTTTCAAGTTCAATGGGAGTCCAGTGCAGTCCTCTCCTGCATCTCCGTACCTAAATCTGGTTGCACCAGGGGATAGTGTGGAGGTCGAGGTCTGTTTTCTTGGTAATATTTCAAGTTCTGAAGGCTGCCAAATCGACGGAAGTTACTCTCATGTTTGCCAGCATTACTTCTGAACCTTTGCAGAGTACTGAATTTACTGGTTGTGGCACTGAGCTTGTTTTGTATGAGTCGGAAAGTCCCTCTACCTAGACGAGATTTGCGAACTGTGTTGCGAAGGAAGTGTCCGCTAGATTCTGTCTCAGCAGCAGTTGCGGCAAGGAGATCAGGAGCTGAAGCTGTAGGTAAATTACTGGCCTTAGAGTTGGATCTCGTTAATGTGTCCAGTTCTCGCATGAAGAGTAGTTTAGCATTTCTTGCAAGAAGATACTCCCAACTTCTGAATTGCTCTTCTGTAACCTGTTCGTAGATAAAAAGAAAAATGATAGCTTTCAACGAGTACTGCAGTTATATAAAGAAGATATTTCTTATTCTTAAAAATCCTACATAGTCAGTGCTTGGTGCATTTGTACCATGTAGATCATAAAGCATGTAGGAAATTTGTGTTACACAGAACTTCAAGTCTTTCTTAATATTAAAAAAGATGTGGAAGAGAGCTTGACTAAATTGTAGTAGACTACCTCTTTCTATCTTCATGTAAGCTTTCTACTTTCATCATGAATTTTGAGATGCTATAATGTTCTGATCCACTTTACTTTAATCCATTTCAATATCTTGCTTCCTTGTCTCTTCCTGATTGTCGGTGATTCAATTCCGTATATTGACTTAAATTGTATTTTTCTCCTGTAGCTGTTAAACATCATCATGTAAGAGCAGCTATATGGCAGGGAAACTACAATACTATCTGCTATATGTGTCATTTCATTCAACATTGCTACTTACTACAATACCTTTATGAACTATTAAAGAAGATTAGCAGACACTGTCAAAATATATACTTCACTACTATATACTCTTTGAGCATAGTATGTACTTTAGTGTATACTTCACCCACTAAAAAGCCTAGATGTGTTTATACAGTATGCTCAGGCTCCACTTTTGAAACAAAAGTATGAGTAGTTGTAATGACAGACTTGAAAAGGGTAAAGAAGGCCATCATCTGACATCTATGTTTTGGAGAGGTGAAGATTGGAGTGGGCTGAGGCCTAGTGGTGTTTTGACTGAAAAATAAAAGGCTGGCTTTCAGTAAATTAAGGGTTCACTGGTGGAACCAGTACTGGTACCAGACAGCTCACCATCTTCCCACTTGTAAAATCAAAGTACCGACATCCATTTGAACTGCATTTATTTCACAATATTGTCTCAAGGATTATATTTATCAGACATCTCATCATAATGCAACACCAAGAAAGGTTTTCAGTGAGCAAGGTAAAAGGAAAATATGTAGACAATATTCCAGACTATCCAGTGTAGGTTCAGGTAGAAGAAAGGGACTGTACTCTTAGGAATTTAATATCTGACTGTGCAATGAATCCCAGAAGGGTCTTTCATCACCCTGGTGTTAATATCTCAATGGTGACTTTGCTTATCTGCTACCTATTAAAAACATAGCAGAACTTTATTAGAGAGGGTAAGGAAGTGGGGTTTTAACTCCTGAGAGGCTGTCTTTAAACTCTAGGAATTAATACTGTTTGCAGGGGTAAATTCTTATTTAGATGTCCTCAAAGCACTAAAAAAAACGGCTCAGTAAGACAAAGGGAAAGCATAATAATAAAGACAAGCAAATTATCATCATCGTCAATGTGAATGATAATGTTGACGAAGGAAACATTTATTTATGAAAGAGAGGGCAAGAAGTCAGACATTATTCTTACCTGTTCCTGGCTATCAATTAGGTCATCATCTAGATGTTTCTGGTTAGAGTGCATATGTCCAGCGCTCACTCCACTCAGCCCACTGTCACTCCCTTCAGAATCGCTCTCAGGATCACCAAATCCAGCAGGTGGAGCCAGAACACCTGGAGGGTGTATCATCTGACCCATCGTCAGTAAATGATCTGTAAGGTGGTTCTGGGGTGGTGAAATGTTTGGATCAGGTCGAGGATAATGGTAGTACGTCACAGCTTTTCTGTTGTTACTTATCTGGTTTGGAAATGAATTAATATCAGTTTCTCTTGTTTTTGACACATCACTCTTTCTTCTATGGGGTTTTGCATATAGATCTTCTATGCTCTTACACACAGCTCTCTGATTAGTCACTAAATTGGATTCATGAGTTCTGGTACTGTGGTACCTTTGTATGTCTGCATCGGGCTCACTATTATCACTTTGGCTTTGCCCACTGGGAGAAGATCTATCGAGCTCTTCCAAGTTAGGAGTGGATTTTGATAACATTCTACCTTTCAGACTAGTTTTGGAAAAAGAACCACTACTAAAATCACTTATCCCTAAACCATAATTTTTGCTCCTAGAAACATTGTAAGATGAATGTTTTCTTTTCACATCAAAATCATTAGGTTTATTACAGGAGACTTCCAGTGCAGTGTCATTCCTATTGGCTTGACTTCTCAGATTCTCATTTCTCCTTTTTTCTAAATTCACTGGTAAGTATTTTCCAACACTATCACTACTTCTCTGGTGTTCATGGTTCCCTTGATTTAGTCTACATTTTTCACCGACTGAAGACTTAGAGTGCATTAAAGAACTGGTGATGACAGGAGTATGAAACTGGGGTATGGGAGAAGGAGGCAAAAGACGGACAACAATGACACTCAGGGCCTGCCTTGTTCCATACGCCTGAGCAAGGTCTAGTAGTTTCTTAGCAGCCAGGCCTGGTTCAGCAACTTCACTGCATATATCTCCAGCTTCCTCAGGGTCAATCACTTCCCAGAAACTGAAAAGGTAATATACTTGTCATCACCAAGGTTTGATGAAGTATAGTTTAGCTGGGAAAAGTTTTTTAGGATGGAATATCTTGAGTCTAACTAAACTTGTACCAAAGTGTTTATGTAAATAACTCATTTATGATGAATCATTCCAAGTAATATTTGTAAAGATGAAACTTTATACTTCTGCACTTGTCATCATGATTGCATAAATCATAGGTAGCCATATGAATTATAGTATATAAGTTTGCTGTTCAACTGTTTTATTTTCATTCAGTAACAAATCCTTCAGATTAATCCTAAGAAAGTCTAGAACCATACGACTGATATTTTTTGGGATCTTAGTTAGGAGTTGATGGCATTTGTTCAGAATTAGATAGTTATCCTAATATTGGCTTGTTGGAAAGGACATACGTACTTTAGTCGCTTCTATTTTTTTTTTAACTTAGGTAGCGATGTTATCAAGTCTTGAAATGAAGATTCAATGAGATTTCTTCCAACCGTACTACTAAACTGTATCTAAATACTATACTATATATAGTTCCATAATAAATTAATTAAAAGACCTGTGATACATTTAAATTACAGGAGTCTGAGAATATACCTACTTTCTTAGCCTGAATTTGGATTATTCTCAGCTGCTTTGAGTCAAGTAATATTGGCTTACACAATGAAAGGAAAAAAATGACGAGATATTTGTCATTAGCCTGTTTTGATTACCTGGCACTGGCAATGATCACTGCTGTATGACTGGGTCCTAGGTGTAACTCGATTGTATGTGGATCTGGGATTAATGGAGCTTCAGCTAGCACACACTTTGATCCCTCATAGCACCTAGTTGTCTCCATCTGGAAAGCAGACACAAATGAAGATGAAACATGTCCTGTGGAATCATTTTAACTATAATATTTATATTATAATTTTGTTCTTTATTCTTTTTGTCATATTATTTATACTTTCTCTTTATGTGCTATTTCCTCTGTATATATTATTACACTTATTTCTTCTGATATTTTATCCTAAAATACAACATTTTGCCTTGACCAGCACTATGTAAACAGCACTTGCAGTTTGTTTATACGCGAACAAACCTTAGGTCTTAACAATAGGATAATTTCTAGCGCCTAGCTGGATCCGGTTAAAACGCAGATGAAAGCAAGGAATTTTGAGATATCTGGCAACGCGTGTGTAAATCAGGTGAAGAGTGGTCAAAGACCATGCACCTACGCCACCGCGTCAGTCTTTTTCTTAACCGCCTGGGCGAGAGTTGTGGTTGACCTCTCTCAGCCTTTACCCGGTTCATTGCCCGTTTTGTTTGTGTTTAGTGTGTGTATGTGTGTGTGTGGCTGATATTATGGCTTCTTCTGTTCCTTCTTGGCCTCGTCAATGTGTGTGCCCCGGAATTCCAGGTTTTCCGTGTTCTCGTTTTTTGGCTTCGGTGGCAACCGATCCCCACATCACGTGTAGCAGGTGCTGCTCTAATGTTTTTGTACTAGAATGCGTTCGTACTCCTGCAGTGCTCACACCCCATAGTAGCGTTGTGCCTGTGTCTCCCCATTCCTGTTTCTTCCATTGAATCTCGTCAACAGTTGGAAGTTTTAATCCGGGGGGAGGACCCCCCAAGGCTGAATTTTGTATTTAGGTGTCGACCCCTTCTTCTTCGGGAGTTAATTTGATTCCCGGGAAGGAGGGGGCTTTTCCATCATTCTCATTTATTCCAGAGTCTGAGGCGTCCAAGATGGCGGTGATTTGGAAGATGCTCGGGCTAGGGGGTCCCCCGTCTTTGGAGGGGCTGCTGGCGCACTTTATGGAGGGTTGCTACCCCCCTCCTCAGGCTGGCCAGGCCCTCCCCCTTCCTCCGGCTTGCCTCTTCGTGTGGGTAGCCAAGGTCAGCCATCTTGTATTGCTCTGCCAGTGACTTGTTGCCACTTTTTCTTTCGAGTCGGAGGGAAGCCCGTGGTGTCAGCCCCATTAATTACGTCACGGGATCAGTCGTTTTGTATTCCTCCACCCAGTGGTGTCTTGTTTTCCCTTCACACTGAGGGGAAGCCATGATGTCATCACCACTTGTGACGTCACTTCCATCAATGACGTCACTCCCAGTCATCTCCTCTGCACTGCCTCTCTCAGCCGTGATGTCATCTCTGCTACCCAGTTCGCTGCATCTCCCTTCCGTGTCATCGGAGCCTTCTCTTGCTGATCCGTCTGAGGCTTTATGCCAGGCAGTGCTTAAGAGGTTGGACTATGTTTTGGATGATAAGTTGGCTGCCTTGTCGGCTGGGAGGACTGGAAGGAAATGTGTTGCATCGTCCCCACCTCCTGCGAAGAGATCACTTAAGGAACCAGTGCTGTCTTCCTCTCCTTCTTTCCCCTCTACGCCACGTCGGCGTATCAAGCATTGGTGTTTCGGAGAGTGTTAGTGTATCTTCCCTTGCGCAATCTAGAGATCAGTTGACATAGAGTTCTTGCTGGCATTGAGAAACGGGGATCTGTTGGAGTCTCAATTTTTGTTTCCTCGGACCGAGCTGGAAAATGCGATAGACCGGTGCTGGGCGGACACCAAAGACAGACTGTTGCACGAGGCCGTGTCTAAGTCGGAGTCTCGTCCTCGGAGACGTCTGGCCCCTCCTCCTCCCTCGGTCCAGCAGCAGTTAAGAAGATCGTCGCCTGGTAGGCCGTCGAGGAGTTCGATTTCGGCAGGGCCTTCCCTTTCGACTTGGCCTAGGTCAGAGGACCAACGTCCCTTTCACTTTCGTACCTTTAAGCCAAGAAGGGGCCCAAGGGGCAGAGGTAAAGTGGGCCGTCGGTAGGTTAGGCGCCTCTACCTCTCCTGGGCCAGGGGGGTGTTGCCTGGCGAGCCATTGGGCCAAGCGGCAGAGTCATGAGGCAGAGAAGTGGGTGGTAGATGTCCTTCGGGTGGGGTACCTACTGCCATTCGACTTCTCTCCTCCTCTGTCTTAACATTATACTGCCCACCTCTAGCTGTCCCTCTGTTTGTTAAGACATCCTGAGTTGGGAAAGACTGATGCGTTGGCATAGGTGCGTGGTCTTTGACCACTCTTCACCCGATTTATGCATGTATTTCCAGATATCACAAGATTCCTTGCTTTCATCTGCATTTTAACCGGATCCAGCTAGGCACCTTAGAAATGATCCTATTGTTAAAGACCTCAGGTTTGTAGCTATGAAAAATACAAATTGTCTTAGAAAATTTTTCATTTTTGTGTGTGTCAATTCAATCCCCAGTTGCATTAATTTCTGCTTTTTACCAACTGACCTTTTACCCTTAGGCTCTTCTTACAAACTGTAAACTGTCCACATGTTTATCTTTGTATTATTCCAGTCGTAGGATAATCTAGAAGTGACCTTGTTGTCTAGCTAAACTAGAGTAATAATAAGCTAAGTTCAGTGATTTACTATCTTTCAGTTATACGTATAGTCGTACTTCTTATCAGTATATTTATTCATTCATTTAGGAACAATAAGGTAGATAAGGTCTACTTACTCTCTGAAATTTGCTTGCTGATGTGGTCAATACCACAGGTTTTGCATGGACAGTAGTGACTGCTGCTGACACAGATCCATAACAGATAGTTCCAGGACAGGAAAATGATGAAGATTAGAAGGATCTGACTCCAATGAGCTGCACACACAGCCTCTGGTAAGACTGACCCTTGTGATCGGAGCCTCCTGTTTCATGGGGTAGCAGAGGATTTGTAAAGGTTTAACATGAAAGAATTAATATTTCATTCATCTTTCTATGCAAACATCGGTGGCAGATAAAGGGAGAGAAATCAATGTTTACTATTGTACTTGCTTTAACAGTAGTGATGAGTTAATAAATAAAAAACTGCTTATGCTACTATTCTCCCTTATATATTATTTGGTTACTTGCAAAAGTAGCAGATAAAACTAAATACGTATTGCAGTGCATATTGCCATCTGGTACCAACCTTAATGCTGTAAGGAGGGCATATTTGAGAGAACTAGGTGTGGGATGTGAACAAGCACGTCTCTTGCAATAAAGTGGGTAGTGCAGCAAGTAGGCTGCTTATACTCCCAACTTCCTTCCCTCCATCTGCTACTGCTGCTAAGCCCACTCTTCCAAGACCACCTACATCTGGCACTCTGAGCTGACCCACAGTCAGTCTGAAATTATGATACAGTGATGCAGAAATGCTTCAGTATTAGAGAGTAATCTTCAAGAGTGAGGTTTTTACTTCAAAGATGATTTTACTCCTTAAATTTTTTTTTTAAAGTAACTTAAAACTACATTTTAAAATATGTAATCATCTTGTAATTAATTAGGATTATATTCTCAATTTGAATGGCAAAATCAAAATAGATTTTAACTGATAAAACATCAAGAGTGTAAAAGCTTGTGAGATTGGCATAAATACTTCATCATTCATAAATCTTATCTTTTGTTTACATTTTTCTTTCTTAGAAAGTAAAGCTTTGATATGATGTAATTAGAGGCAAATATCAGTATGAATACTTAGGAAGAAAATTTCATCAACTTGAATCTCGGCCAATTGATTCAGCAAATCCAAGACTCCATGGGAGCTTTGGCGTCGTATCATGATTATTCTCATTTGAGCCGTTAGCATCACCGTTATGTACTGATGCCTTAGGTCTTGTCAATGGAAGTGATCGACCACACCGACTGGTAACATCCACTACACTGACAGGTCTTCTAGATCTAAGAAGTAAATATCTGTTTTAGGCTTTGATTATTTCCAAGCACAGTAATCTAAAATGTTTACATTATAGCTACTGAACATACTGAATTTTGAAGGAACCTATGTATGTAAACTTTTTCATTATAAGTTCACAAAATTTATCTATACTGATAACCAGCCATTATACTTACTTGCACTTGGTGAACTGATGATGGTCCAGTGACAGTGCAGTGTTCGCAGAGATGTCCAGGGCCACAAGTCCTGGGGACACAACTTCTTCAAGTTCCACGCGGCCAAGCTGGCAGTGGGAAGCATCCACAACCTGTTATAAATGTGAAGGAAAGCAAATGTTAATTCCAGTTCTCAAAAGAAACATGTTCAGAATTTTAACAGTAATACCTTACTGTATTTGCACAAAACTATAAATAAATATGACATTTTTATGATAAAATAAAGTTTTAATTATACTTACCCAGTAATTATTTAGCTGCGAGTGAAACTCTTAGCTATATAATTACTGGGTAACTTGTATAATTAAAACTGTTTGTAGTATATAAGCATTACCTTAAGGACTGAGAGGTGAGCTAGGCGTGGCAAACTGCGAAGGGGGTTGGTTGGAGTGAACTTTGAGCACCCGAAGGCGCCGCAATCTAGAGAATCCTGATGGAACGCTCGTCAAATGATTTCCTGCAAGTACCAGCTCTTCTAATAGTTCCAGGACCATACTAGCCTGTTGGAATTGGTCATGGGTGGCAGAAAAGATGTATTTATGATGTGAATTTCTACACTTGGAATTCTCTATTTGATTTCTATGACTGGTCCTTGACTCCTTAATGTTTAGCCTGGGCCATATGGAGCTGAGTAACTGATCACAGTGGCCTCACATAATAGTGGGGGAAAATGGCCATCCATATTTACCTACAATAAATGTAGCTAAAAAAAATTATAATGATATGAATTTACATATAGTACCTGTCATTAAACTTTATATAATAGTATTATTTTCAATTTTACATTGGAAATTTTTTATCTTTTTTTAAATTAATCATGTAGAAGTAATTATTATGAATTGGGAAACTACAAGTCAGGTAGTTCACTACTGAGCAAGTTTAAAAATTCAGTTTTACTTCTATGAATATGATAAGGAAGACAAAGCAGTTTGGAAAATAGTAGTTAATAGAAAGACAGTAGCAGGGCATAGACCCTAGAAGTCCCAAAAATTTAGGGAGAAGGGCACTGGTGCTCTACAATGATATAGTGATCCGAGTAGAAAGCGGCATTAAACTGAAGCAAGTAGAGACATTTCATTTACTATATCTATCCCTGTACAAGGAAAAATGTTAATGACGATGATTACTGCAAAATGCATCAATATTTTTCTCACCTGTCCTGAAGGTTGGATAATTTATTGTAGGGGGCATGGATTATGCGAAGCGCCCTACAGTGTTGCAGAGGTGTCAGGTCCCGAAGGTTGTTTGCTGCTGCATAGAACTCTTGCAAAGGCAGTGTTGCTTTAGGTCCCCCGACATCCTCTTCGGAGTTACTACTGTCCCGTCCACTGCGACCTCCTTCAGTTATGGCAGGCAGGGTTTTTATTTGGTTAGCATGATATTCGTACCCTCAACCTGCACATGAAAGGGAAGATTGTTATTATGTGGCATTATCACCAGACCACTGAGTTAAGCTTCTAGACTATCACAGTGCTGACCCAAAGAATTTTGTGCTTAAATAAGAGGTGAAAATTTAAGATAGACAAGGCAAAGAAGTTGATGAATAGGTAGAAAGAGACTAAAGTGAACAGATGAAAAGTATAAGGGACATTTAAAAAACTTTTAACTTGAAGAGAAAAAAGTAGTGCTGTTGTCATGCTTGACTGTACTGCTAACTACTGTTAGGACAAGGACCCTGTCTCAATGACACTAATACTATTACTATTGGCTTTGCTTAATGTTTCTTTCTTTTTATCATTTAAGCTTAACCTGGTTGAGGTAGAGGAGACTCGGCCTTCTAGACAAATTAAAAGGAAACACTGGTTCAGAATTAAGGGAAGAAATGATAAAAAGTAACGAATGGGAAGGGAGTGGAACAGAGCCACAGACGCTCTTTTGAAAAACAATGTTAATGATAATTACCTGTTTAGCCAAGTGAACAAATTAGACGGAAGAGATGTTATTTTATTATGGTGAAGAAGGAGCGTCTCTAAGGAGCAGAGACGTGGTTCTTCATGTAGGCTGTTGCCGCCAGAATGAGCAGAAGAGCTGCGGGATGCAGGAGAGCCTTCGTGGCTGGATCTATAAGGACTGTTGGCACTTCCATAGTGATTGAATGACTGGTCTTGACAAGATAAGAGACTGGTAGGTGATCTCTGAGGTATGGTGAGGGCAGACAGATTATTATGGTGGGCAGAAAGTGTGTGAAGGCGCCGTAAATGGCCAGAAGTTAAGAAAGCGGGCAGGGAGGAAAGATTGTTGTAGCTGACATCTACTAAACTGGCTTCTGTGCTGGACACCAACCATGGTGGCACTGCATTTAGCTGATTTCTGGAAGCAAGAACATATGTAATAATGATAGAATTTGTTATGTATAGCACTAATATACATATACTATACCAAGACAGAATGTGGTGGTGTGAGTTCATCGAGGTCCTATACATCCCTGACCGCACTACTTTTATGACTAAAGTCAGTAGGGATTTACATTCTATAAAGGGTAATGATGTCTGACCGTTTATTTTTTCATTCAGTACATAATATTATATTTCATACAGGGAGTCAACTACAAATATGTACAATAAAGACAAGTTTTAACTTACTTGGCTAAACTGAGCTTTGTAAGGCGCCGGGGATGGTATCTCACATCTAGCCTAGATAATTCTGAAGAAAATTAAATCATAAGCCTTGTAAACATTCATGTAATTGTGAATTTTTGATGTATACAAAAAAATTAGTATATAAAAGGATGAGGAAAGATGCCATAAACATTATTATTTCTTGGGTATTCAAGGTTTCAGAATTTTAATTAATTAACCTAAACCCTTTGGTTACTCCTACAAAAGTTAGGAAGTTTAATAATTTATTAAATTTTCAAATTTGGGTTACAATGAACAATATGTAAAATGCTATTTTTTCTTCATATTTGAGTATCTTATGCCTACTGCATGGTTTTATTTTGACTTACGCAGCTGCATTGCAAATGCACTTGTCCATCCTTATTCACATTTTTTTTATCAGACTCTGAAGGTGAAATTTAGTGAATTTGAAACGGTCATTTTTAACTACAATTGTACAGTATTAAGTGTTGTTGGTTGCAAAAAAAGCTAACATCATCCAGGTTAAATAAAACTAACAAAATGGTATCTCAAATGGCAAAATAGGTATCATGCTGCCAATGGTTGAGGTAAGTAACCACTTATATCCTATATATGAGGCAAAATTGAAATCAGCAGTTTGTTATGGCAGTTTCATTTTATCACTCATATATGACATATTTTTCTGCTAATGCTGGCTTCTGGTTGCAAAGGTTGACATATACCTGAATATGCAAGAAAATATGGGGTGGAGTGTCACCTTCATTATTGTTTTTTTTTTTTTTTCTAAATTTATCCTAGATATAGGGTTGGGGAATCTTCTTGTTTACTTTACTTATATCCTATCTTGAGTCCACTTCAACCTCTCATAGCTAGGGTTTACCACCGTGGCAACATAAGTCTTCTTGGAAGGGTAGGATGTTCTTGTCAGAAAAAACAAATGCCGCATGAAATTCACGTGAACAGCCTGGCAAGCACAGTTGAAATGAGCAATATGATAAAACCCTTTTATGAAACAGAGAGATTATACTCAACTGTTATTGTCAGCCGTTAGCGCAGTCAGGGTGGCTCCATGGAGAGTTATAGTTGTGATGGCATTATTGGAGCACACAAGGGCAAGTCAAAACAAGTGAGACAGGAGACGTCCAGACTGCTGATTCCATTCTCACTGACATCCAGTTCCGTCACGTTCTGCCAATAAAGTAAATGGACAATTAAACACATGGTGGTATAAATCCTGACCGGGTTTCCCTATGGTTAAAGCATCCCCAAGAGGATTCATGCACAGCGGTAGGAATTTACACTACATATATGATAGAGTGACTGTAAATGAACATTAAACGTAGAGAGCTGTAAATGTATTATCATCTGAGAGGAGGGAGATTTGTGACCGAGGTCAGTGTTCCACTAACAAGTCTTGTTTTTCCAGTGCCAGTGGACTCCCACCTTTGCCATTAAGACCAGGCAAACTAAAGTTACCTTTCCTGAGCTGTATAAATTTTTCATATTTTGTTTCAAATAGTAAATCAAGATTATATTACTAACCAGGCATTCATTTTATTACAAAAGCCTTTTTTTTTTCTTTAATTGGGGTCAGTTCAATTAATTATTTTTTTTACTCCACATACTATCAAAATAAACTGCTGTTTCACACCTGTTCTTTGACATTTCATATTCTGTTCTATTATCTTGTCCAGTGATTTTCCAATATGACCAAGACAAAAGGTCACATAACTCGTGGGATTTTTTTTTATAACATCCTGTAGTATTGTCTGAAGTTCTCATAAATGCTTCTCAGCTGTATTATTTTTTTTAAATACCACAAGTTCAAATATTTTATATATGACACACAACATACATTATATATATATATATATATATATAATATATAGTATTATATATATATATATATATGACTGGTAAAAATGTTCTGTAACAACAGAATTCCATCTAATAAAAGGAGCCCATAAAAACACCAAAATGTAGAGAGAAAAGTACTATATTTCAGAGACTGCTGTCTCTCTCTTCATATACCTGAAGAGAGAGACAGCAGTCTCTGAATATAGTATTTTCTCTCTACATTTTGTGTTTTTATGGGCTCCTTTTATTAGATATATATATATAATAATATATATATATATATATATATGCGCAGTTGTTGAATAATAACAAAAATACTTTGTTTAAAAAGCTCTCTATAATGATACAAAGCAAAGTCCAAAAAGAAGAAAAACTTAAGAGCCTCGGCTCTAACCATTTTTTGTGTGGACAACGTATAAAACTATTTCGTGCAAAATGGGCGTGGCCCTACTCTGATGGGATACTTTTGTTACGTAGATACTTCGGTTACTTCAGTTATGTTTCTGATGTTTAAAAAACAACAGAAACATAACTGAAGTAACCGAAGTATCTACGTAACAAAAGTATCCCATCAGAGTAGGGCCACGCCCATTTTGCACGAAACTAGTTATACGTTGCCACACAAAAAAATGGGTTAGAGCCGAGGCTCTTAAGTTTTTTCTTCTTTTTGACTTTGCTTTTCTTGTATCATTATAGAGAGCTTTTTAAACAAAGTATTTTTGTGTTATTATTCAACAATGCGCATTCTAAGACGCGCTCCTTGCAGCCTAAACTTATGGGAAACTTGTCACTTTTCTGATTATCTATTACGTCAGTAAAAATGCGCATAATTGTGTAGAACAACAAATTTACTTTCTAGCTCGTGTTGCTCCTTGAATTCTTTGCATGTGTATGTGTATATCATTATATATATATATATATATATATATATATATATATATATATATATATATATATATATAGAGAGAGAGAGAGAGAGAGAGAGACAGAGGGAGAGAGAGAGAGAGAGAGATGAGAGAGATGATGAGAGAGAGAGAGAGAGAGAGAGAGACTCCCGGATACAACACACAGGCAAAGAGGAGCCATAAACTTCATTGCAACCTCAATTAAAAGAATCATTTACTGCGTTGATACATTGCTTTCCCCCTACCCTCCCCCCAGGTAAGGGGTTAACAGCTTATTCTTAATTGAAAAACCTCAGAGTTTATAATCCCACGCTTTATATAGCCCCTCTGCAGGTGATGGTTTCAAGATTGTAACAATCTGTTTTTTTGTTTGATGCTTAGTCCACGAGTAATGGGTCCCCTTCCCCTGGAACACATAAGGGATGATAGTGTTAATTCTTGCTCCATTAGAATACATTGCACGAATGTGTACTTTTTATGAATAATAAAATTAATTATCAACGGCGACCTATGACCACCTCGATTTCCTCACTTTCTGAATACTGAATTCTCTGCTCATGCCAGCACAGTCCCACTGGCTCCGTAGGGTACTAATACTTGCAACGTCCCTCCGTACCTAACTGCATCCACATTTCAACTTTTACTCTGCTCCTTTCCCACTTCCTTTCTTCAGTCTTGTGTCTAACCGCTTTCTCTTTTTTATGAAGCGAGTAACTTAACCTCTAGATTTAAGGCTGATAAATAGATAGATATCAGGTCTAGTGGTTAAGACTCTTGCTTGACTAAAGATATATCTTGTTCAATTTCCGGACGAGGGGAGTGAGACATGGGCATATTTCATGAAAACAATTTTGTACCCTGATGGCCAATGACTAAACAGTGAATTGATATTTGGTACTTAATTGCCTGTGGCAGGTTTGCAATACGAATACAGGAGGGTAAGAGGGTCGCAGGCTTATCCTAAAATGTTTATTTAATAACCAGGATCCAGAGTTCTTCTTCTCTAGATCTTTATTAATAACCTAGGCTAACACCCTAAAAATGCCTCGTGGTCTATGATAAGCAGCCGGCTGCACTATCAAGCGAGGGGTTTCGGGTTCAACTTATGGATGAAGACAGCTAGATGCGTAAGCTTCAGTAAAAAAAAAAAATAAATAAATAAATAAACCATTGCTTCCGTGTTGACTTTAGCAGTGAATTACGTATCCGCAGGGCTTATTCCCTTCTGGTGCCTCTTCCTCCAAAGATGAAAAGCGCGCGCGCGCACACACACACACACACACATATATATATATATATAGAGAGAGAGAGAGAGAGAGAGAGAGAGATATTTACGTTTCCCCCTTAGAAACGTGGGCAACCGAGGGAGTGATCATTCTGATTTTATACAAGTCTCCTCTGGCCTTTGCTCTGCCCTATCTGTGCTTAACTCGCTTCTCGAAGTACCAGCGGTATAGCGAACGAGTGATAAGCAAAATCAAAGGAAATTGAATCTGGCACCTGACTCGAATTTTTTCCCTGAGGATAAATGAATAGTTCGTCATTAACTTCCATTGAGTTCCTTTCAGTCACAGATAATGATTACAATCAATGTCACAGTTGGAATGTTGTGCCCAGACATTTTCCAGCTTTTTATCATATCATTAAAGAAGTCTCCCTGAACTGAGGTATCCTTCCTATTTTAATTTTCAAGTGTTTCTGTGTCTATTATGAGAAGCAATAATAATAATAATAATAATAATAATAATAATAATAATAATAAATAACACAAACACATAGATAAGACTGGATACAAACTACCTGGGAATAATGGAAGGAGGGGATTTAAAAAACACCAAAAAGATGAAGGACACGATCAGGAAAGAATATTTGCAGAGACTCAAGGCGATACTCAAGTCAAAACTCAACGCCGGAAATATGATAAAAGCCATAAACACATGGAGAGTGCCAGTAATCAGATACAGCGTAAGAATAGTGGAATGGACGAAGCAGAACTCCGCATCATAGATCAGAAAACCAGGGAAACATATGACAATACACAAAGCACTACACCCAAGAGCAAATACGGACAGACTATACATAACACGAAAGGAAGGAGGGAGAGGACTGCTAAGTATAGAGGACTGCGGTCCACATCGAGAACAGAGCACTGGGGCAATATCTGAAAACCAGTGAAGACGAGTGGCTAAAGAGTAGACGAAGACCCAGAAATATACAGAGACAGGAGAATGACAAAAAAACAGAACAGAGGACTGGCACAACAAACCAATGCACGGACAATACATGAGACAGACTAAAGAACTAACCAGCGATGACACATGGCAATGGCTACAGAGGGAGAGCTAAAGAAGGAAACTGAAGGAATGATAACAGCGGCACAAGATCAGGCCCTAAGAACCAGATATGTTCAAAGAACGATAGGACGGAAAAACAAATAACATCTCTCCCATATGTAGGAAGTGCAATACGAGAAAATGAAACCATAAAACCATATAGCAAGCGAATGTCCGGCACTTGCACAGAACCAGTACCCATAATCATAGGAGCACTAGGCACGATCCCAAGATCCTGAAAAGGAATCTAGAAAAACTAGAGGCTGAAGTAGCTCCAGGACTCATGCAGAAGAGTGTGATCCTAGAAAACGGCGCACATAGTAAGAAAAGTGATGGACTCCTAAGGAGGCAGGATGCAACCGGAACCCCACACTTATAAATAAATACCACCCAGTCGAATTGGATGACTGTGATAGAAAAAAAAAAAACAAAAAAAAAAAAAAAAATAATAATAATAATAGTGGGAACAATTTTCTGTGTCGAAAATGATGACAATGGTTGCAGGTCCACAATATATCGCATGTGCGTATAAAGTCTTTAATGTATAATAAAAGCTCTCGAACCTTGTACTAGGTTCATCTTCAGTCACGTGAACATTATGACTATAAAAATCCGTCGAAGTAAACTTCTAAACAGGACAATTCCATAATAACGAACGCAAATGAAAGAAGCACTCAACAGCCCAATTAGGTAATAGGTAATTCCGTTGTTGATGTTCGAATTCCTATTTGCTATCCTCCCTCAGACAGATTACAGGACGGGGGACGTGACGTCCAGCAGTGTTGCAGCCGCGCCGCCAGGGGAACACCATGCAGCATCATCACAGCCTACAAGACGTTCCAGCAGAATAGCAAACAGGAATTCGAACATCAACAACGGAATTACCTAGTTGGGCTGTTGAGCGTTCCTTCATTTGCGTTCGTTGTTGTGGAATTGTCCTGTTGAGAAGTTTACTTCGACGGATTTTTATAGTCATAATGTTCACTTGACTGAAGATGAAACCTAGTACAAGGTTCGAAAGCTTTTATTATTACATTAAAGACTTTGTACGCACATGCGATATTATGATTGACCTGCAACCAATAATAATAATAATAATAATAATAATAATAATAATAATAAATAATAATAATAATAATAAATAAAAATCCCCTCCAATGAAGCTACAACACCAAGAAATTAAGGGAGAAAACAAGTGAGGTCAATGAAATATGGGCATAATACACCACCAGTATCACAGAAACAAATAACTTGGCATATGCAGGAGCAAGATTAGTAGCAGAACTGATGGGGATTCGAACACCAACACCACCAGCACAAACCAACCCAACAGAAACCAAAAACAGCAACCTCCTTGGAAAGGCGCCTGGGAAAAAAGCAAATCATGGTGATGAGATCTGACTTGAGTTAAACTGAAAGATGATGGCAGAAAAAAAAGGCTAAGAAGCAAGAAAACAAGGAGGAAACTCAACGAGAAATACAAAAGTACAAGAGAGGGGACTAAACAACACAATAGAAGATGTAAAAACAGAGGCTTAAGGCCAAAGCACATAAGATCCAACGGTACATGAACAGGAATAAGGGATACCAACAGAACAAACTATTCGGAACCAACCAGAAAAGACTATACAGCCAACTTAAGAGGGGAAGACAACCACCCAGAAATTCCTGAAGCCGAACCAAGTAAGAGACTCTGGGAAAACATATGGAGTAAATCCTGTATCACACAACAAACATGCAACATGGCTCCAGGAAGTCAAGGAAGAAGAAACAGGGAGAATAAAAAAACAAAGATTCACAGAGATCACAGCAGACACAGTCAGACACCAACTAAAGAAAATGCCAAACTGGAAAGCCCCAGGTCCCGATGAAGTCCATGGATACTGGCTCAAAAACTTCAAGGCCCGGCTACACCCACGAATAGCAGAACAACTCCAGCATTGTATCTCAAATCACCATGCACCCAAATGGATGACTACAGGAAGAACATCCTTAGTACAAAAAGACCAGAGTAAGGGAAATATAGCCAGTAAATACAGGCCAGCCTCACTGCCTACCAATAATGTGGAAGTTACTTACAGGTATCATCAGTGAAAGGCTATACAATTACCTAGAGGAGACAAACACCATCCCCCACCAACAGAAAGGCTGCAGAAGGAAGTGTAGGGGCACAAAAGACCAGCTCCTGATGAACAAAATGGTAATGAGAACAGTAGGAGAAGGAAAACCAACCTAAGCATGGCATGGATAGACTATAAGAAAGCCTTCGACATGATACCACACACATGGCTAATAGAATGCCTGAAAATATATGGGGCAGAGGAAAAAACACATCAGCTTACTCAAAAATACAATGCGCAACTGGAATACAATACTTACAAGCTCGGAATAAGACTAGCAGAGGTTATATCAGGAGAGGGATCTTCCAGGGCGACTCACTGTCCCCACTACTCTTCGTAGTAGCCATGATTCCCATGACAAAAGTACTACAGAAGATGGATGCCGGGTACCAACTCAAGAAA
Source organism: Macrobrachium nipponense (assembly GCF_015104395.2). Classification (NCBI taxonomy): domain Eukaryota; kingdom Metazoa; phylum Arthropoda; class Malacostraca; order Decapoda; family Palaemonidae; genus Macrobrachium; species Macrobrachium nipponense. Next base: position 65,629,465 of record NC_087211.1, on the reverse strand, counting down.
AGAGGCAACAGAATCAACCATCTGATGTTCATGGACGACATCAAGCTGTATGGTTAAGAGCATCAAGGACTGTAAGGATTGTATCTGGGGGACATCAGGATGGAGTTGGAATAGAAAAAATGCGCCTTAGTCAACATACAAAAAGGCAAAGTAACGAGAACTGAAGGGATAAAGCTACCAGATGGGAGCAACATCAAACACATAGATGAGACAGGATACAAATACCTGGGAATAATGGAAGGAGGGGATATAAAACACCAAGAGATGAAGGACACGATCAGGAAGAATATATGCAGAGATCAAGGCGATACTCAAGTCAAAACTCAACGCCGAAGATATAATAAAAGCCAATAACACATGGGCAGTGCCAGTAATCAGATACAGCGCAGGAACAGTGGAATGGACGAAGGCAGAACTCCGCAGCATAGATCAGAAAACCAGGGAACATATGACAATATACAAAGCACTACACCCAAGAGCAAATACGGACAGACATACATAAACACGAAAGGAAGGAGGGAGAGGACTGCTAAGTATAGAGGACTGCGTCAACATCGAGAACAGAGCACTGGGGCAATATCTGAAAACCAGTGAAGACGAGTGGCTAAAGAGTGCATGCAAGAAGAACTAATAAAGTAGACGAAGACCCAGAAATGTACAGAGACAGGAGAACGACAAACAGAACAGAGGACTGGCACAAGAAACTAATGCACGGACAATACATGAGACAGGCGAAAGAACTAGCTAGCGATGACACACGGCAATGGCTACAGAGGTGAGAGCTAAAGAAGGAAACTGAGGGAATGATAACAGCGGCACAAGATCAGGCCCTAAGAACCAGATATGTTCAAAGAACGATAGACGGAAATAACATCTCTCCCATATGTAGGAAGTGCAATACGAAAAATGAAACCATAAACTACATAGCAAGCGATAATAATAATAATAATAATAATAATAATAATAATAATAATAATAATAATAATAATAATAATAATAATAATAATAATGTAATTGTCTTCTATGCGACGACATCCATCTTCTAAAAAAAAAAAAAAAACTATTTTATTCGGAAACAAAGAAGAAAAAGAATTTCATAGATTCTCGGTGTGAATGAAACGGAGGACTGGTTCAAACAGGCCGCATAACCCTGGAGTTCGCTAATTATAATCTTGATATAACGAGGTCAAAAGAAAGGAGGGTGGCATGTAATCAAGAGAGCTATTAATAATCTATTTTTGAAAAATTAAAATATATTAGTTAATCCCTCTATGATTATATGTAAGGCGTTGCTAATTATTTTTTCCTCGTGTGTAACAAAATATAAATAACTAAAAGCAATAAGTGTGGGAGTCCACGTAAATATTGGGACCAAAAATTCCATTGGTTCAAACTTCGGTTTGACTCGTTTTGACCAAATTTCTAAGAGAGGGAGAGAGAGTTCAATCTGGTTTGAGAAGAAGCAAAATATTTAGTAAAATATGGCGTAAAACCCAGAAGATACGAGTAAATTTAAAAATTAAGCGTAATTTGGGTTATTTCTTTCACGTCATTTTATAGCCCAGCGCAATGAATGTAACGATGAAGTCATATTGCTATTGCTATGAAGATAAGAAATAAATGAGATGGCGCCTCGAGAGAGTAAAAGAGAAAATAATTAAAAATGTAATATGAAATTCGATGTTTTAACGGTGTTTCAATGCTATTGCAAGTAGTCATCTACGAACAATGGAGCCGTAGACATGTTTCAACGAGTATTCGCTTTTGGTTAGTAAAATCCAGAGGTCCACACTGGCGTCTTAGACCCTTTAATACTGGACCAGGTTTTACTGACGCCTTAAGACAAAGGTCACGCTGGCACATGCAGCATAATGTAAATCAAACCGCGCCTAGGAGCGGAGGCAAAACTCAACTTAAATATCTTGGCTTTGTGTTGACGTACTTAGTAATTTCACTATTTTACTATCGTATTCCATAGCTAATTGTATCGCTACGTCTTTCGTAAAAAAAGATAGTAATACCCTATTTGCACAGAAAACGACAACTCAAAACCATGCTACGGTGTAGAGAACTTGATTCTTTTTACAATTTTCTTAAGCGTATCGAATCCAACTCGCTTTGGCAGGCAAACGAGAACGTTAAGGAGTTGGGGGAACATTTAGACGCTAACGCATCTGAAAGAAGCAAATGTCTGTTCTCAAAAAGTATACGAAAGACTTAGGATTTTCTTCTTTGAAGACCCAGGTCGCAAAGTGCTTATATATAAAAATGTCACCAGATATATTGACAATTTATAAAGGAAAGAACTGTTATCACTAATTATTTTCTGAAAGAATTGCGGTACTCAAATTTGTTGAGGAACCATCTCATATTCTCCTCTTTCCTAGCCCAAACCTTGGCCAGTTAACTTAACCAAATATCAACTGCGATTTCTAACCTAAACAAAATACCAAGCATAACTACGTTTGCCTATCACGCTAACCTGACCTGAACTTCTCTGACCTGACTGGGCTAACCATGTGGCTTATAGAATAGAATAGACTATAAAAATTTAGGCCAAAACACCAACCCTCGCTGGGGGCATATGAGGTCATTCAGCGCTGAAACGGAAATTGATAGCAGAAAGGTGAAAGGCGAAACAGGAGGAGAACCTCGCAGTTGCGTAGGAGAGGGTGGAAAGTAAGATGGAAGAAAAAGAATATGAACGGAGGGACTGTAAAAGGGATGAAAGGGGTTGCAGTTGGGGGCCGAAGAGACGCTGCAAAGAACTTAAGTAATGCCTACAGTGCACCGCACGAGGTGCACTGATGGCACTACCCCCCCCAAAAAAAAAAAAAACCCCCCAAAAAAAAAAAAAAAATTAAGTAAGACGACATAATTAACTTACATAGTACTTACAAAACGCGCCTTGTCTTACCGAAGCTACCACAACATTATTACCGTCGACAGGATTTCACCCAGTAGCCCCAGGCAGTTGGTATATATGTCACCGGAAATATAGTCAGGTATTAAAAAAAAAAAAAAAAAAAAAACTCAGGGCCATGGAAGTTAAAGTTTTTTTTTTTTTTTTTGTTTTTTTCCTTTTGTCTGGAGAGTATCCCAACGTAAAATATGGGTTTGGGCGGGCCCCATTTTTCAAGATATGACTGATAACAGAGGCAGTACATCATGATAGCTCTTAAATTGCTAGTTAGCGACAGCTTAGAATATCACGAAAAGGCAACTGACGCTCGTGCTGTATGTGCAGAGGCCGTTGGAACGGGTAACCAGACACTTTTTGCCACCCCCTCCCCACCTCCCAAAAAAGGGGGAAGGAAAAAAGGTTATAAGAAACAGGGAAAATAGAGGAAAATCGAGAATTCTAAGCCTAGTGTAGAAGGAAGAAACAGTCTCAGAACCATTCAAAATATATATATATATATATATATATATATTAATATCTTCTTCCCAGCTTTTTCCCATTTTTTTTTATATGGGGTCGCCGTTTCGGATGAGCCGTTTCCATCTATTTCTATCTTGCGCTTCTGCCTCATCAATTCCCTTCTCATGTAAATCTCCTCTCACACAGTCCTTCCATCTCTTTCTTGGTCTCCCTCTCTTTCTTCTTCCTTGCACCTCCACTCCATAGTATGTCTCCCAGCGTGGTCCTCATCTCTCCTCAACAGGTGTCCATACCATCTCAGCCTCCCCTCCTGCACTTTGCTTTGACTACTTCCACCACCTTAGTTGACCCCTTATGTAGTCATTCTGATCCTATCCACTCTTGTTACCCCAGACATCCACCTAAGCATTCTCATTTCTGCCACATCCATCTTCTTCTGCTCTGCTTTTTCTCATGCTTGCTGTTTCCGTACCATACAGCATTGCTGTTCTTACCACCGTCTTGTGAAAATTTTCCTTTTAACCTAAGCGGCACTCTTTTGTCACAAAGAACTCCCGAGGCCGCTCTCCAGTTGTTCCAGCCTGCCTGTACCCGATGTTTACTTATTCTTACTTCCATACTTCCTCCAGCGCTTAACAAAAGATCCCAAATACTTAAACTTATCAACTCTCCTTATTTGCTCTCCACAAGCTGAATACTTTCTCTATCATCCCCCTCAGTGGTGGTACACATATATTCTGTCTTGGATCTACTTATTCTCATTCCTCTGTCCTCCAGTACTTGTCTCCATCTTTTTTCCAATTTCACTTCCAGATCTTCCCTGCTCTCTGCACACAGAACAATATCATCCGCATACAATATGTCCATGGTACTGTCTCCCTTACTTCCTCTATTATAACATCCATCACTATGTTAAAGATAAATGGGCTCAGAGCCGACCCCTGGTGTAATCCTACTCTCACTCAAAAACCTTCTGTCTCCCCAACACTGCTCCTCACTCTGGTAAATACATTCCGGTACATCTCTTGTATCAATCGCACATACTTCTCTGGCACCATCTTCTCCCTCAGGCTCCCCTCCATACCTCTTGTTCTCGGGGGACTCTGTCATAAGCTTTTCAAGGTCAATGAATACCATATGTAGGTCCCTTTGTCTTTCCCGAATTTCTCCATTATTTGCCTCAGACAAAATATACCATCGTGTTCCCCTTCCCTTCATAAATCCCATCTGCTCTTTACCTATTTTGTACTTCTTCTCTCAGTCTAGCATCTATCATCCTTTCAGTATCTCAAAGTGGGGGACATCAATTTAATGCCCCTATAATTACCACACTCTTGGACATCGCCTTTCCCTTTAAAAAAAATTGGGATCAATATACTCCCACGCCACTCATTTGGTATCTTTCCTGTTCAAGGATCTTTACATAAGATCGTACAGTATATCCACTCCTTCATCTCCTAATGCTTTCCATGCCTCCACCGGGATCATGTCTGGTCCGGTTGCCTTCCATCTTCATCTTCTTTTAGTGCATTTAGTACCTCTTGCCTAGAAAAAACCTCATTACCATGCCAATGTTCACTTGCCCATCCTCTCTTATTAGTCTATTATTTTCTTCATTTAACAACTGTTCGAAATATTCTTTCCATCTCTTCACAATGTCTTCCTCCTTTTCTAAGCACTACACCCTCTTGATTCTTTATTGTTGATGTGTGTTATATCTTTGGTGCTCTTATTTCTAGCCTTTGATAGCTTTCATCATCTTCTTTAATCCTTCCTTTGTCCCCAGCTCTATATACATCATCATACGACTTTGCTTTAGCTTGGGCTACCACCTTTTTCACCACCTTGTTTTTCTTCTCTGCTACCTATTTCTGTCTTCCACTGACGTGTGACTCTTCCCATCTTTTCTTTGCCTCCTTCTTATCTTTTACTACTTTCTCAATCGTTCATCATCCCACCACCAACTATCCTTTTCTTCCCATATGATACCAGATGTCTCTCCTAGCAGCTCCTTTCCATGCCTTCCCTTATTACTGCTGCATTTCGTGCCCACCATTCTGAACATCTTCAATCCCTATATCAATATCCTCCACAAAACCCTCCTTCTTAAACTCTCTCTTCTTATCCCCTTCCTTCTGAATTCGTACCATTTAATTTTCCTTATCCCTTTAGCTTTGGTTTTTCTTTCCCTTTTCAACTTCAAGTCCATACATAGCAGCTGTGTTGGGGGGCTACATGGTCGCCTGGAATAACTTTGCAGTTCTTGACCCTCCACAGATTTATCCTTTTATACAAGAAATAGTCTATCTGGGAGAATCTTCCCCCACTCCTATATGTTATTAGGTGTTCCCTTTTCTCTCAAAAAATGTGTTTACTATTGCCATGTCGAATGACACAGCAAAGTCCACTACACTCTCTCATTCTGGGTTTCTCTCCCCAATTCCATGGCCCCCATGCACCCGCCCAATCGCCTCATTTTCACTTCCGACATGGCCATTTCAAATCTGCCCAACTATCACCCTCTCATGCTCTTCCAGTTCTTGCATTATTCCATCCATGTTCTCTCCAGAAATTTTCCCTTCTCTTCTCTGTGCAACCAACTTGTGGTGCATATGCGCTTATAATATTCAGAATCTCTCCTCCATAACATATCTTCAATCTGATGATACGGTCATTCTTTCTATGCACTTCTATTACCGAGTTCTTTAGTTCACTAGACAGTACTATGCCAACTCCATTTCTACCTTGTTTATTTGCTCCACTATAATATAGCTTATATCCATCTCCCAAACTCTTTAGCTTTATTTCCTTTCCACCGCGTTTCTTGCACACACACATCATACTTTCTTTTCTCTCATCAAGTCAGCCAATTCTCTACTCTCCCAGTCATGGACCCAACATTTAGCTGACATACTCTGAACCCAATGTGAGCTCGCTTCTTTAGCTGCACCCGCTCCTGATGCAGTAGCCCTCGCCTTACCACA